>NW_021820609.1:53469-131956 GCF_901001135.1 Rhinatrema bivittatum | reverse complement strand
TTCCAGAATGCATATAGAGGTAACCCGCATGGAGCGGCAGTTACTACCCTTACCAGAATGCATTGAGGTAACCCGCATGGAGCAGCACTTACTACCCTTACCAGAATGCATAGAGGTAACCCGCATGAAGCGGCAGTTACGACTCTTACCAGAATGCACAGAGGTAACCCGCATGGAACGGCAGTTACAACCCTTACCAGAATGCAGAGAGGTAACCCGCATGGAACGGCAGTTACAACCCTTACCAGAATGCATAGAGGTAACCCGCATGGAGCAGCAGTTACTACCCTTACCAGAATGCATAGAGGTAACCCGCATGGAGGCAGCTACTATCCTTACCAGAATGCATAGAGGTAACCCGCATGGAGGCAGTTACTACCCTTACCAGAATGCATAGAGGTAACCCGCATGGAGCGGCAGTTACTACCCTTACCAGAATGCAGAGAGGTAACCCGCATGGAGTGGAAGTTACTACCCTTAACGGAATGCATAGAGGTAAGCCGCATGGAGCGGCAGTTACTACCCTTACCAGAATGCATAGAGGTAACCCGCATGGAGCAGCAGTTACTATCCTTACTGGAATGCATTGAGGTAACCCGCATGGAGCGGCAGTTACTACCCTTACCAGAATGCATAGAGGTAACCTGCATGGAGCGGCAGTTACTATCCTTACCAGACTGCAGAGGTAACCTGCATGGAGTGGCAGTTACTACCCTTACCAGAATGCATATAGGTAACCCGCATGGAGCGGCAGTTACTACCCTTACCAGAATGCATAGAGGTAACCCGCATGGAGCGGCAGTTACTACCCTTACCAGAATGCCTAGAGGTAACCCGCATGGAGCGGCAGTTACTATCCTTACCAGAATGCATTGAGGTAACCCGCATGGAGCAGCACTTACTACCCTTACCAGAATGCATAGAGGTAACCCGCATGAAGCGGCAGTTACGACTCTTACCAGAATGCACAGAGGTAACCCGCATGGAACGGCAGTTACAACCCTTATCAGAATGCAGAGAGGTAACCCGCATGGAACGGCAGTTACAACCCTTACCAGAATGCATAGAGGTAACCCGCATGGAGCAGCAGTTACTACCCTTACCAGAATGCATAGAGGTAACCCGCATGGAGGGCAGCTACTATCCTTACCAGAATGCATAGAGGTAACCCGCATGGAGCGGCAGTTACTACCCTTACCAGAATGCATAGAGGTAACCCGCATGGAGCGGCAGTTACTACCCTTACCAGAATGCAGAGAGGTAACCCGCATGGAACGGCAGTTACAACCCTTACCAGAATGCATAGAGGTAACCCGCATGGAGCGGCAGTTACTACCCTTACCCGAATGCATAGAGGTAACCCGCATGGAGCGGCAGTTACTACCCTTACCAGAATGCAGAGAGGTAACCCGCATGGAACGGCAGTTACAACCCTTACCAGAATGCATAGAGGTAACCCGTATGGAGCGGCAGTTACTACACTTACCAGAATGCATAGAGGTAACCCGCATGGAGGGCAGCTACTATCCTTACCAGAATGCATAGAGGTAACCTGCATGGAGTGGCAGTTACTACCCTTACCAGAATGCATAGAGGTAACCCGCATGGAGTGGCAGTTACTACCCTTACCAGAATGCATAGAGGTAACCCGCATGGAGTGGCAGTTACTACCCTTACCAGCATGCATAGAGGTAACCCGCATGGAGCGGCAGTTACTACCCTTACCAGAATGCAAAGAGGTAACCCGCATTGAGCGGCAGTTACTACCCTTACCAGAATGCATAGAGGTAACCCGCATGGAGCGGCAGTTACTACCCTTACCAGAATGCATAGAGGTAACCCACATGGAGCGGCAGTTACTACCCTTACCAGAATGCAGAGAGGTAACCCGCATGGAACGGCAGTTACAACCCTTACCAGAATGCATTGAGGTAACCCGCATGGAGCGGCAGTTACTACCCTTACCAGAATGCATAGAGGTAACCCGCATGGAGGGCAGTTACTATCCTTACCAGAATGCATAGAGGTAACCCGCATGGAGTGGAAGTTACTACCCTTAACGGAATGCATAGAGGTAACCCGCATGGAGCGGCAGTTACTACCCTTACCAGAATGCATAGAGGTAACCCGCATGGAGCGGCAGTTACTATCCTTACCAGAATGCATTGAGGTAACCCGCATGGAGCGGCAGTTACTACCCTTACCAGAATGCATAGAGGTAACCCGCATGGAGCGGCAGTTACTATCCTTACCAGAATGCAAAGAGGTAACCCGCATGGAGTGGCAATTACTATCCTTACCAGAATGCATAGAGGTAACCTGCATGGAGCAGCAGTTACTATCCTTACCAGACTGCAGAGGTAACCTGCATGGAGTGGCAGTTACTACCCTTACCAGAATGCATATAGGTAACCAGCATAGAGCGGCAGTTACTACCCTTACCAGAATGCATAGAGGTAACCTGCATAGAGTGGCTGTTACTACCCTTACCAGAATGCAGAGGTAAGCTGTATGGAGTGGCGGTTACTACCCTTACCAGAATGCATAGAGTTAACCTTTATGGAGCGGCAGTTAGTACCCTGATCAGAATGCATAGAGGTAGCTTGCATGGAGCGGCAGTTACTACCCTTACCAGAATGCATAGTGGTAATCTGCATGAAGCAGCAGTTACTATCCTTACCAGAATGCATAGAGGTAACCCGCATGGAGCGGCAGTTACTACCCTTACCAGAATGCATAGAGGTAACCCGCATGGAGCGGCAGTTACTACCCTTACCAGAATGCATAGAGGTAACCCGCATGGAGCGGCAGTTACTATCCTTACTAGAATGCATAGAGGTAACCCGCATGCAGCGGCAGTTACTACCCTTACCAGAATGCATAGAGGTAACCCGCATGGAGTGGCAGTTACTACCCTTACCAGCATGCATAGAGGTAACCCGCATGGAGCGGCAGTTACTACCCTTACCAGAATGCAAAGAGGTAACCCGCATTGAGCGGCAGTTACTACCCTTACCAGAATGCATAGAGGTAACCCGCATGGAGCGGCAGTTACTACCCTTACCAGAATGCATAGAGGTAACCCGCATGGAGCGGCAGTTACTACCCTTACCAGAATGCATAGAGGTAACCCGCATGGAGGGCAGTTACTATCCTTACCAGAATGCATAGAGGTAACCCGCATGGAGTGGAAGTTACTACCCTTAACGGAATGCATAGAGGTAACCCGCATGGAGCGGCGGTTACTACCCTTACCAGAATGCATAGAGGTAACCCGCATGGAGCAGCAGTTACTATCCTTACCAGAATGCATTGAGGTAACCCGCATGGAGCGGCAGTTACTACCCTTACCAGAATGCATAGAGGTAACCCGCATGGAGCGGCAGTTACTACCCTTACCAGAATGCATAGAGGTAACCCGCATGGAGTGGCAGTTACTACCCTTACCAGAATGCAGAGGTAAGCTGCATGGAGTGGCGGTTACTACCCTTACCAGAATGCATAGAGTTAACCTTTATGGAGCGGCAGTTAGTACCCTGATCAGAATGCATAGAGGTAGCTTGCATGGAGCGGCAGTTACTACCCTTACCAGAATGCATAGTGGTAACCTGCATGAATCAGCAGTTACTATCCTTACCAGAATGCATAGAGGTAACCTGCATGGAGTGGCAGTTACTACCCTTACCAGAATGCATAGAGGTAACCCGCATGGAGCGGCAGTTACTACCCTTACCAGAATGCATAGAGGTAACCCGCATGGAGCGGCAGTTACTATCCTTACCAGAATGCATAGAGGTAACCCGCATGCAGCGGCAGTTACTACCCTTACCAGAATGCATAGAGGTAACCTGCATGGAGTGGCAGTTACTACCTTTACCAGACTGCAGAGGTAACCTGCATGGAGCGGCAGTTACTACCCTTACCAGAATGCATAGAGGTAACCAGCATGGAGCGGCAGTTACTACCCTTACCAGAATGCATAGAGGTAACCTGCATGGAGCGGCAGTTACTACCCTTACCAGAATGCATAGAGGTAACCTTTATGGAGCGGCAGTTAGTACCCTGATCAGAATGCATAGAGGTAGCTTGCATGGAGTGGCAGTTACTACCCTTACCAGAATGCATAGAGGTAACCTGCATGGAGTGGCAGTTACTACCTTTACCAGAATGCATAGAGGTAACCTGCATGGAGTGGCTGTTACTACCCTTACCAGAATGCAGAGGTAAGCTGCATGGAGTTGCGGTTACTACCCTTACCAGAATGCATAGAGTTAACCTGCATGGAGCGGCAGTTACTACCCTTACCAGAATGCATAGAGGTAACCTTTATGGAGCGGCAGTTAGTACCCTGATCAGAATGCATAGAGGTAGCTTGCATGGAGTGGCAGTTACTACCCTTACCAGAATGCATAGAGGTAACCCGCTTGGAGCGGCAGGTACTACCCTTACAAGAATGCATAGAGGTAACCTGCATGAAGCAGCAGTTACTATCCTTACCAGAATGCATAGAGGTAACCTGCATGGAGTGGCAGTTACTACCCTTACCAGAATGCATAGAGGTAACCCGCATGGAGTGGCAGTTACTACCCTTACCAGAATGCATAGAGGTATCCACTGAGATACAAACCATCCTGAGAAGAATGAAACCTTCGTCTCATCCTGCAGACCACATCCCCACCAAACTACTCCTATCTATTCCAGACTCAATAGCCACATCATTGACAAACATCATCAACTGCTCTCTAGCCCAAGGATCCTTCCCAGATGATCTCAAAATGGCCTCAATCTCACCACTCCTAAAGAAACCAAACCTTGACCCGAAGGACCCCAACAACTTCCGCCCCATAGCTAACCTCCCATTCATCGCTAAGATCATGGAAAACTAGTCAACTCTCAACTTTCAAACTACATCGAAGACAATAACCTCCTCTTCGCCCCACAACACGGATTCCGAAAAAATCGAGGCACAGAATCTCTCCTTATCTCTTTGACAGACCATCTCCTATTGGGCCTCGACAAAGGAAACTCATTCCTATTGATCTTGCTAGACCTATCTGCAGCGTTCGACACTGTCAACCACGCCATCCTCCTAAACCAGTTGTCATCCATAGGAATCTGCGGCACCGTCCTTTCCTGCTTTAAAACCTTTCTCAACAATAGAGGTTACAAAGTCAAACTCCAAAATAAGGAATCCTCAAGATTTGACTCTGCCATAGGAGTCCCTCAAGGCTCCTCATTATCTCCGACTCTATTCAATATTTACCTTCTCCCTCTATGCCAACTTCTCACCGACCTCAATCTAAAGTTTTTCCTATACGCAGATGATATTCAAATCATCATCCCTATCAAAGACACATACTCTAATACTCTTGTCTACTGGGAATCATGCCACCAAAAAATCAAACAACTACTCAACAGTCTACACCTCATCTTAAATTCCTCCAAGACTGAGATCCTGCTCATCTCGCCTGAAAACAACACCAACAACAGTATACTTCCTACCAATCTTCCTACCACACAAACCAGAGACCTAGGAGTGATAATAGATAACCGGCTAAACTTCAAGGCCCACATCAACAAAACAACCAAAGACTGCTTCTATAAACTCCAGGTCCTGAAAAGGATAAGACCTCTTTTCCACGCTCAAGATTTCAGAACGATCATCCAAGCAGTCATATTTTCGAAACTGGACTACTGCAATTCCCTATTGCTAGGTCTACCTTCATCCTACTCCAAACCACTACAGATGGTTCAAAATTCAGCTGCCCGTATCCTGACAGGCGCAAGGAAAAGAGACCACATTTCACCAGTCCTGAAAGAGCTTCATTGGTTACCCGTATACTTCCGTATCATGTATAAAGCCATAACTATCACCTATAAAACTATTCATCAACTCACCACTCTCGATCTCCAATTCCCTCTCCAAGTACATAACTCTACTAGACCTACCAGAGATGCTTACAGAGGTTCCCTCCTGGTTCCCCCAGTGAAAACGACCAAACACATTACCCTAAGAGATCGTGCCACCTCCACAGCTGGCCCTCTACTGTGGAATTCCATTCCTACAGACCTCAGACAGGAGCCCTGCCTCCCAACTTTTAGGAAAAAACTTAAGACTTGGTTATTCAAGCAAGCTTTTCCGGACACAACCCAATGACTCCCAAAACACCTTACCATTTGTATATAACATTTATTTTGTATACTACATTTAAATTGTACATTGTTTAACCATTTCTATCCTCTCTTCTCTTTTTCCTTCTCCAAGTTTGGCCTCCATTGTTAAATGTAACTGTACCTTCTGTCACCTCAGTTCTGGTTCTATGTTTTTAAGTTCTATGTATTTATTGCACCCCCGTTCTATGTAAACCAGCAAGATATGTTTTCATGATTGCCGGTATATAAAAACTCTAAATAAATAAATAAATAAATAAATGGAGCGGCAGTTACTACCCTTACCAGAATGTATAGATGTAACCTGCATGGGGCGGCAGTTACTACCCTTAGCAGAATGCACAGAGGTAACTTGTATGGAGCCGCAGTTACTATCCCTACCAGAATGCATAGAGGTAACCTGCATGGAGCGGCAGTTACTACCCTTACCAGAATGTATAGATGTAACCCGCATGGAGTGGCAGTTACTACCCTTAGTAAGTCTAATGCAAACATAAATCATTATTTTCTTTCCCCTTGCTGTTCGCACTATACACACATGCTAATAGCCCAGCCATGTTCTTTAGCCCATCCTGAGAAAAGATTATAATGTTCAATAACCATTTAGAACTGTTTAGTACCTGTGGGGTACGATCAATAATCTCTGTGCTACACATTTAGTACTTGGCAAACACCCCGTCTTTCTGGCAGGATGAAATCTAATGCTTTATGATTATCCATTGCATAACGATGAGTCAGCTAATTGATGTGCTAGAGCACAGATATTATCCTGGATAACGTTCTTAAGGATTTCTACTAAGGCTTGTAAACGCAGGACAGCAGTAGAGAGATGGCCAATAGCGTATATGTTAGAAAATGGGAACCAATCGGAACGCATCAGTCTATGGCGTTCCTCAACAGTAATGGGTGTGAATCGTAAGGCATTCTGACTGCCCTGATCAGCCCAATCCAGGGAGGGGAATTCTTCTAAGGTTTGCCGTTTATAACAGGACTTATATGTCTGCTTCTGCTGGTGAAAAGCAGAAATAGGCAAATAAGCATTCACAGGGGTACATTTTCCAGTCCAATCAACAGGAAGAGTTGCTCAAATTTTATTCCCTCGAAAAGAGAAATACACAGGAGCTGAAATACGGACAGGACGGGAAATGGGCTATGAGGACTGCAAGTCAAGAATAATCGTCTTAATAATAAACCAATCTTTGCACAAATGCGAGCATGAGGCATTGTTACAGGATGGGAGTTCAGTAAGATTTATTGGTATTGAAGCTTCCTCATTGATTTCCTGGTACCGCTGAAATATCTGGTTATGATATTGCACAGCACCAGTAAAAATATTCCCAGTCGCAGCTTGCCATGAGGAGGATGAAGTATTCCTTCCACATTTGGGAGGGAGAACACAATCCATCGTTCATCTCTAAAGTAATCAGAGATATTACTCAAGGTCACGCTGGTAACATTACATGAAATGGAGGGGTTTCCCAAATGAGGCCATGGGCTGAGTCATGGGTTTGGATTTGCGCTGTTACTAAGAACATAAGAACATAAGAACATAAGAAAATGCCATACTGGGTAAGACCAAGGGTCCATCAAGCCCAGCATCCTGTTTCCAACAGTGGCCAATCCAGGCCATAAGAACCTGGCAAGTACCCAAAAACTAAGTCTATTCCATGTAACCATTGCTAATGGCAGTGGCTATTCTCTAAGGGGCGGATTTTAAAAGCCTACTTTGGTTTGCGCTCCAGGCGCAAACAAAAGTACGCTGGATTTTAGTAGATACGCGCGGAGCCGCACGTATCTGCTAAAAACCTGGATCGGCGCGCGCAAGGCTATGGATTTTGTATAGCCGGCGCGCGCCGAGCCGCGCAGCCTACCCCCGTTCCCTCCAAGGCCGCTCCGAAATCGGAGCGGCCTCGGAGGGAATCCTCTAACGCCCTCCCCTCACCTTCCCCTCCCTTCCTCTACCTAACCCACCCGCCTGGCCCTGTCTACACCCCCCCCTTACCTTTGTTGGGGGATTTACGCCTCCCGGAGGCGTAAATCCCCGCGCGCCAGCGGGCCTCCTGCGCGCCGGGACGCGACCTGGGGGTGGGTACGGAGGGCGCGGCCACGCCCCCGGACCGCCCCGGGCCGTAGCCACGCCCCGTACCCACCCCCAAAACGCTGCCGACACGCCCCGAAAACGCCGCGACGACCGGGACCGCCCCCGACACGCCCCCGACACGCCCCCCTCGGAGAACCCCGGGACTTACGCGAGTCCCGGGGCTCTGCACGCGCCGGTAGGCCTATGTAAAATAGGCTTCCCGGCGCGCAGGGCCCTGCTCGCGTAAATCCGCCCGGTTTTGGGCGGATTTACGCGAGCAGGGCTCTGAAAATCCGCCCCTAACTGCACGAACCACATTCTCTGGCAACAAATTCCAGAGTTTAATTGTGCGTTGAGTAAAAAAGAACTTTCTCCGATTAGTTTTAAATGTGCCCCATGCTAACTTCATGGAGTGCCCCCTAGTCTTTCTACTATCCAAAAGAGTAAATAACCGATTCACATCTACCCGTTCTAGACCTCTCATGATTTTAAACACCTCTATCATATCCCCCCCCAGTCGTCTCTTCTCCAAGCTGAAAAGTCCTAACCTCTTTAGTCTTTCCTCATAGGGTAGTTGTTCCATTCCCTTTATCATTTTGGTAGCCCTTCTCTGTACCTTCTCCATCGCAATTATATCTTTTTTGAGATGCGGCGACCAGAATTGTACACAGTATTCAAGGTGCGGTCTCACCATGGAGCGATACAGAGGCATTATGACATTTTCCGTTTTATTCATCATTCCTTTTCTAATAATTCCCAACATTCTGTTTGCTTTTTTGACTGCTGCAGCACATTGCACCGACGATTTCAATGTGTTATCCACTATGACACCTAGATCTCTTTCTTGGGTTGTAGCACCTAATATGGAACCCAACATTGTGTAATTATAGCATGGGTTATTTTTCCCTATATGCTTCACCTTGCACTTATCCACATTAAATTTCATCTGCCATTTGGATGCCCAATTTTCCAGTCTCACAAGGTCTTCCTGCAATTTATCACAATCTGCTTGTGATTTAACTACTCTGAACAATTTTGTGTCATCTGCAAATTTGATTATCTCACTCGTCGTATTTCTTTCCAGATCATTTATAAATATATTGAACAGTAAGGGTCCCAATACAGATCCCTGAGGCACTCCACTGTCCACTCCCTTCCACTGAGAAAATTGCCCATTTAATCCTACTCTCTGTTTCCTGTCTTTTAGCCAGTTTGCAATCCACGAAAGGACATCGCCACCTATTCCATGACTTTTTACTTTTCCTAGAAGCCTCTCATGAGGAACTTTTTCAAACGCCTTCTGAAAATCCAAGTAAACTATATCTACCGGTTCACCTTTATCCACATGTTTATTAACTCCTTCAAAAAAGTGAAGCAGATTTGTGAGGCAAGACTTGCCCTGGGTAAAGCCATGCTGACTTTGTTCCATTAAACCATGTCTTTCTATATGTTCTGTGATTTTGATGTTTAGAACACTTTCCACTATTTTTCCTGGCACTGAAGTCAGGCTAACCGGTCTGTAGTTTCCCGGATCGCCCCTGGAGCCCTTTTTAAATATTGGGGTTACATTTGCTATCCTCCAGTCTTCAGGTACAATGGATGATTTTAATGATAAGTTACAAATTTTTACTAATAGGTCTGAAATTTCATTTTTTAGTTCCTTCAGAACTCTGGGGTGTATACCATCCGATCCAGGTGATTTACTACTCTTCAGTTTGTCAATCAGGCCTACCACATCTTCTAGGTTCACCGTGATTTGATTCAGTCCATCTGAATCATTACCCATGAAAACTTTCTCCATTACGGGTACCTCCCCAACATCCTCTTCAGTAAACACCGAAGCAAAGAAATCATTTAATCTTTCCGCGATGGCCTTATCTTCTCTAAGTGCCCCTTTAACCCCTCGATCATCTAACGGTCCAACTGACTCCCTCACAGGCTTTCTGCTTCGGATATATTTTAAAAAGTTTTTACTGTGAGTTTTTGCCTCTACAGCCAACTTCTTTTCAAATTCTCTCTTAGCCTATCTTATCAATGTCTTACATTTAACTTGCCAATGTTTATGCTTTATCCTATTTTCTTCTGTTGGATCCTTCTTCCAATTTTTGAATGAAGATCTTTTGGCTAAAATAGCTTCTTTCACCTCCCCTTTTAACCATGCCGGTAATCGTTTTGCTTTCTTTCCACCTTTCTTAATGTGTGGAATACATCTGGACTGTGCTTCTAGAATGGTATTTTTTAACAATGACCACGCCTCTTGGACATTTTTTACTTTTGTAGCTGCTCCTTTCAGTTTTTTTCTAACAATTTTTCTCATTTTATCAAAGTTTCCCTTTTGAAAGTTTAGCACGAGAGCCTTGGATTTGCACACTGTTCCTTTTCCAGTCATTAAATCAAATTTGATCATATTATGATCACTATTGCCAAGCGGCCCCACCACCGTTACTTCTCTCACCAAGTCCTGTGCTCCACTGAGAATTAGATCTAAAATTGCTCCCTCTCTCGTCGGTTCCTGAACCAATTGCTCCATAAAGCTATCATTTATTCCATCCAGGAACGTTATCTCTCTAGCGTGACCCGATGATACATTTACCCAGTCTATATTGGGGTAATTGAAGTCTCCCATTATTACTGCACTACCAATTTGGTTAGCTTCCCTAATTTCTCTTAGCATTTCACTGTCCATCTCACCATCTTGACCAGGTGGACGGTAGTATACCCCTATCACTGTAGTCTTCCCTGACACACAAGGGATTTCTACCCATAAAGATTCAATTTTGTATTTAGTCTCATGCAGGATGTTTATCCTGTTGGACTCTATGCCATCCCGCACATAAAGCGCCACACCTCCTCCCGACTGGAATGAGGGTCTGGTAGGGTCCGGTAGGAACAAACTGTAAATGAGTAAGGACGAGGGACATATGGGGAGCGGAAGATACCATTAACCATAGGTCTGGCTTGTGGGCACAGAGCAGAGAATCTGGGATTAGTATTACTACGTGAACAGTTAGCCATTATGGCTAATGGTATGGGGGCATTGGATATAATAAGAGAAGGATCACCAACCCTTAGAGCCATTCTATGAAACACCAAACTGAGGGTGGTATAGTTAGAAATATTAGGAAAGGCCAAAGATATCTCAGAGGGATTTCTATTTCATGCTTATGGTGTATATGGATGTTACCATGATTATCATAACGTGTGATATTAGTGAGTGATTCTAATGCTAAGCATGTAAAATGCAACCCAAAAAGATTAAAGCAAACAAACCAAAGGTCTTTTGTATAGAAATGTTCATTCTGCAGCTTTAAGTCGGTGACTTGGAAGGAAGACGGGTGCGGTGTCTCCTTCCATCAGTACGGATGTGGTACGCCCTGCACCCAACGCTAAGATTTCACCTTTGCTGCAGTCAGATCTTGGAAGTGGAAAACGCACCCAAACTTTCTGTTCCTCACAGTCAACCTTTCTGATGTGTCTCCCAAAGAAACAGTGGGTTTGGTCTGTAGGTTGGAATGTAAAACATGTTTAGCCCAACTGAACTTTACCCTGCATTTACTATTTATAACTCTGGAAATAGACAGGAGACATCGCACTCCTTACAGGAGATTGCCAATTTACTCAAGCTAAACCTTCCTCTCTCAAATGTCTCCCTTTCTCTTTTACCTTTATATATATATATTACATGAAGACTTGGATTCAGGATTATAAAATATGTTTATTATATATTTTTTATTAGTAAAATGAAGTTATTTCAAGTTAGTAATAATCATTTCTTTTATAAGCATCATTTGTATTATAATAATCTTGTGCTCAGTTAAAAGCACAAAAGCAATATCTCAGTCAATTCTTTTCCTTTGTTTAGCCCGGAGGGAAGGTAAGGAGTGCACGTAATAACATAGGTGCACACCTCAGCAAGGACGCGAGCCTTCTCCCAGTTCCCGGGCTTTCTGCACTCCTTTGCATACAGGTTTTTTGCAATGCCTTGCGTGTGATCGACCCTTACCTCCTGGTGCCAGGTTACATATTCCCCTGTGTCCTGTCAAGTACACATGTACTCTCTCCCTTGCATCCCTCGATTATTTTTATCATTTATTTCCAATATATGCATAATTTCCTCTCATCCCTTGTGCAAAGGTACAAAAGTTCATGGTGAATCATAAATGTGTGCATGTGTTTGTGTGAATATATTTTATTACCTCTCTCCTTTACATCCCCCTCCCAGGCATCTGCTTCCCTCTATGGTATCCTCACTTCTGTATCGTCACAAATAATCCATCACTCATAGCGGCCTGCACGTGTCCTCTGCCTTGCCAAGTTTCCTTTTTCTGCCTACTCGAAGGGAACAATGAGCATTTACTTCTATATTTCTTTATTTATTATTATTTATATTTTTATTGAAGTGATCAAAACATAGAACATTGTATGTAATAAGATTGTGAATTATAATTAACATTAAAATATAACTATTGTACAAAACAATGTGTTGTCACTCGTTTGTTTACAGTATTTATCTGCAATTGTTCACCTCCCTTATCCCGTCCCTCCCCTCCCCTCCCCTTGTGGAGTGTGAGAGAAAGAAAAAGAGAAAGAGAAAAGCCATATTATCAGCTCTTAAGCGAGGTCAATTCATCAAGAAATAAGATGTTCGGGAGGTCAGTTGTGGGGTGCGGTACTCATCATGGTCGTCCATCCTCTTCTTCTCCTGCCAGTCCCGGAATGGTTGCCATATCTTTTGGCTCTGGGTCGCGTCCCATGGACGAGGATATCTTATCTTCGCATGTAACTGATTTAGCTTACATAACTGAGAAGAAACCTTTCCTATTGAAAGATGTCCAGCCGTTTTCCATTCTGAGGCTATTTCACACTTTGCGGCCTATATGATAAAGGAGATGAGTTTTCCCTGAGCCACTGGAACATCATAGGGCAAGTTTAGTAAGGTCTGCTCTGGAGTTAGAGTTACCCCTGTCTCTAATACGTCCCCTATAAATTGAGTGACCAACGCCCAAAACTGCTCTATAAAGGTACCCGTCCACCTCATGTGGAAGAACGTTCCCTCCATTCCACACCCCTTCCAGCTCCTAGCATCATAGGTAGAAATAAATCTGTGTATTTTAGCTGGCGTACAATACCATCTCAACAGAATTTTATATCGGTTTTCAGCTAGCTGAGAATAGGGGGGTCCCCGTTTGGGATGGTAAAGAACTTGTCCCAGGATTCTTACGTAAAGAATGTCCCAATTCCCTGACCCAAGCCTGCATAAAGGCTGGTTTTAGCTGTGGACCTTTGTTAAGATAATTATATACCTGGGAAATAGCTTTCTTTAAGGTATCCGCCTGATCACACCAAGTCTCATATTGTGTTTTCCCTAAAGCCAATTCCTGCCCCACCTGCTCTGTTTGAAAAACAACCAACTTCAGCCCAATTAAACTACTCAAGTCTTGACGATCACATATGCCAGTTTCTCCAATGAACCAGCGATAATGCTATTCCTCAGATTTTAGAAGATTTCCAGCTGAACGGTACTCACTGCTATTTCACACAGGCTTGTTTCACCAAAAATAGAAATATCCATCGATTTCCCAGAGGCCTCCAAAAGAAGAAGAGAGACATTGAGAACCACTTTCCCCGGTGCTTGTATTGTGTCTTCTTTAGTTTTATCTCGATAACTCGACCCACTCAATAGGAAGAATATGCCAAAAGGCAAAAGCTATTTCTAGAGCCCAGTTTCTCCTTGTAACTTGACTGTGATGTTTCTCAAGCAGCCCAACTTAGAGTGATACCAGAATGGTCAGCGCGCCACAATCCAAAACAATGGATTAGCATAGGGCAGGCGGGAGCAGGTGGGGCCACATTATATCACAAGATTTGGGGACTCCCAATGAAGGAAGGGGGGAATGTGGCTACTAATCCTTTTACCTTGTTGACTTTAAAGATATGGAATAAATGTAGGCTTACATTGATGGGTCACAAGTTGGTAACTCCATTACTTCCTTTGGGTATCTACAAAGGAGGAATTCCCATGCGGAGTATGGATGGTGTAGCTAATACTTAGCACAAGAGGGGAAAATGGTGCTGTGGACAATCAATAAACAATTTGACAATCCAACCGTTTGAGGATTTACAACTGCAGTATCAGCTCCCTGACCGAGAACACTTTCATTATCTCCAATTTCGGCAATGCCTCCAGGACTCCTATCTCAAGGAGCACACTCACCGTGCGCTGACCGAATTTAAAGAATTCTGTTTTAAAAACGCAATTACCAAGGGGGTGATCTCCAAGATTTATGTATGGTTAGGGCAACATATAAGTGCACCCAGCACTAACCTGAGTTACCTGGTTCCTATAGACCAATATCACTAATTAACTGTGATCTTAAATTAATGGCTAAGGTAATGGCAGATAGACTTGCAACTTTCATTGCTAAACTTATCTCTCCTTCCCAAGTGGGGTTTGTCAGAGGCAGACAAGCAGTTATAAATGTACAAAGAGTTTTGGCATCTATAGCCTACTCAGAAAAGTTACATTTAAATTCCCTTCTGTTTAGTTTTGATGCTGAGAAGGCTTTTGACCGTGTGAACTGGGTCTTTTTATTTGAAACCTTACATCATTATGGTTTTCAGGGTCCCTTTATCTCCTTTCTCAAAACTTTATATAGTCAACCACAAGCTAATATTTGGGTAAATGGGGAATTATCATCAGATTTTGCATTATCTCGAGGCACTAGACAGGGTAGCCCATTGTCTCCCTTCCTGTTTATTTTATCCTTGGATCCCTTATTACGTATCCTGGAAGAAAATCATAATATAAAAGGAATTAAAATGGGTTCAATGGTATTTAAATTAGCAGCATTTGCTGATGATCTTTTACTACATCTGACTAATCCCACAAATTCTCTTCCAGTTGCTCTTCAAGTTATAACAGAATATGGTCTTTATGCAGTTTTTAGCTTAAATTTGGACAAATCGGAAGCTATGGTAATTGGACCGAATACTACTATACCCTGGATTGGAGAATTCTCTTTAAAATGGGCAGTTGATAAAATCAAATATTTAGGTATATGGATTCCAAAGAGTCTTATTTATTTATTTATTTATTTTGGGTTTTTATATACCGGCATTCGAGAACGCAGTCCCATCATGCTGGTTCACATAGAACAGGGGTGCATCGTAAACAAACTAAAAACAATGGTGCGGAAAATGCAGTTACATATAACAGGGAGATTGGAACTTGGCAGAGAAAGAAGAGAAAGGACAGGTTATTAATTCAAACATGTAAACAATAATGGGGATGGTTACTAATCTTACTAATCTATATGATTTACTAATGATTTACTATGATTTACTAATGATTTACTATGATTTACTAATCTTACTAATCTATATGATTTACTAATCTATATGGTTACTAGTCTTACTAATCTATATGATTTGAATATATCACCATTGCAACAAAAAACTGATCTTTTTCTAAGTTCATGGATATCACTTCCACTCTCTCTTTTTGGACGAATACATCTATTAAAAATGACAATATTACCACGCTGGTTGTATGTACTTAGTGTTCTACCTCTACTTCTCACTCAAACGACAATTGCTAAATACCAGAGAGTAGTTACTAAATTCATATGGAGAGGAAAAAACCAAGAATTAAATTATCCAATCTTATGAAACCATTATCCATGGGTGGAATGAGTTTACCTGATTTGAAATTTTATAACCATGCAATTAATTTGCGACACATAGGAGATTGGTTGATGAACACACAATATTTTTCTGATATTTGCCTGGAAGCACAACTACTTACTCCAATATCGCTTCGTTATGCTCTACATGTTCCTTATGCTTCCTTGTCAAACACAATTAAATCAGATCTCCTACTGCAACCATTACGAAAAACTTGGAAATGGTTATTAAGTACGAATTCATTATCTGACAAAATATCTCCTTTTCTTCCATTTTATGATAATCCAATGCTATCCAAAAACTCATCTACTACACTTTACCGTTTATGGGATCATTCTAGACTCAGATGAATTGGACAGTTATTAAATATAAAGGGATCCATTTTTAATTTTTCAGCACTCCGCATTCGTTATAAACTCCAACCTATTGATTATTTTCAATATCTTCAGGCTAGTCACTATGTGATATCAATAGGCTAACCAACTTTCATGGATCCCAAGTGGCAATTTCGTACAAGTTGTTTTGATATAGATGATCCTCAGAAATGTTCCATTTCATATTTATACAAATAATTGGAGACCTCATTAAAAAGTTGGTCTTTAGAAGAAGTACAACTTAAATGGCAATCGGAACTTAAACAGTCATTATCAATTGTAGCGCTTAAGTCTGCTTTTGTCATGACACGAAAAATTACATGTAATATGCTACTACGTGAGACTCGATATAAAATCATATATAGAATGTATATATCTCAACATCAAGCATACAGAGCAGGTTTTTCTAATTCAGATATATGTATCAAATGTGGAGAAGATTCAGCGCATTTGGGTCACTCTTTATGGAGTTGTCCAATAATTCAAATTTTTTGGAAGAAAGTTTATCGTTTTGCAAATATGGTTGTGGGATTTAAAATTCCTTTTTCATCTTTAGTGGCTCTTTTTGGAATTTTTCCCAAATCTTTCAAAGGAAATAAGAGCTCGATTCTCTGGATTATAAAGGTTTTTTTGTTGGCTTGTAAAGCTATATTGACAAATTGGATAACATCGGAAGATCCTTCTATAATATATTGGCATTCTTCTATAATAAATCTATTAACCATGGAAACTCTGACCAATACCACTCTGCCAATCAGAACTAGAAGAGCAATAAATGCAATTTGGCTACCCTTTATACTAACAATACCACATGACTCAAAAAGTCTTTTTCTTAATCGCATAGACATTTAACAGATGATCTTTAATGTACTTGAATAAGGACTTGATAAGATCTTTAATGTATTTTTATTTAAGAACTCCATTAGTGCAGGGAAGGAGGAATGGAATGGAAGGATGGTTTTGGGAAGAGGGATGGGAGTTAAATGGACTAGGAAGAGAAAAATGAACATAAGAGTTTTACAAAAAATATGCTGTATGTATTCATATATATACTTTATAATGTTCATTATTTTATGCTTTTTAAAAAATAAAAACAGATTTACCATAAGTGCACCCAGCCTTTACCAATCTCACTGGGAGCGGGACAGGGGACTCTCGTGGTCAGACAAACATTGGACAAGATGTTTCAAGACAATCAATTCAACTGGTGTGTATTGTGGATATCTAAGACTGCTGGCACTGATATATAATATTGTTAAGAGGAAAAAAGCACTGGTATAATTTCTGAATATTTACTCATATTTAAAACCAGTCATTACAATCATAGGTCTTGTAAAAACCTCTTTATTTATTTTAATGAAAACTCTCTTTTTGGGTTTTTTAAAAATTTTTCTCTTTAAAATGACTTTTGTGCTGATCAGCTACTTTCAGTCTTATTAATACCCGGATTCCAGTGCCTTATTAATTGACTGATTCAAAAATACTTTATAGGCAGCATTGTAACCATCGGACCCAAGGCAATATTGTAGCGAATTATCGCAGTCTGTGTAATTATTCCAAAGCCCATAAACCAATAAAACTTTATATCGGCAACTTGCAGGCGGGGGATTACTTATCTTGGAAGGAAATTTTCTTCTTTGAAATTTGAACGCTGCTTAACAAAGCTGCCGCCACGCCAAGAGACATCAGAAACGCTGACGTTGGCAACATTTCGCTGGATTGCTGCGTCAGGGCAACGTCTCCTTTGAAGACAAGATATTATTTCTCTTGTTACCGCTTCTCATATGCTTCGGGCTTAAATCAATGGCCATTCAAAAGAGACGTTGCCCTGACGCAGCAATCCAGCGAAACTTTGCCAACGTCGGCATTTCTGATGTCTCTTGGCGTGGCGGCAGCTTTGTTAAGCAGCGTTCAAATTTCAAAGAAGAACATTTCCTTCCAGGATAAGTAATCCCAGGCCTGCAAGTTGCCCCGCCCCCTTTTTAATCAGGGCAGCGTCGCCGCTGAAACAGCCCTGCGCAGGCGCCACAGAATTTCTGCTTTCAGGCGAGCTGTTCTGATCCTCTCTAGTCGCAACACTGGCTCTCTGTAGCACAGCTTTTCATTTCTCTTTTCTTCTGTCTCCCCTCCGTTTACAGTTTAATTATACCAAGGCCTATTTTGAAGCTTCCCTTGCCTCTTCGTGCTCTGAACACCTGAATTGGCTAAAAACTGGCTAAATATTTGCTGTTTTCTGGTTTTGTTTTCAGGCCTGCAAGGTTTGCTGCCTGGACCTGCTTTCTTGTTTGTTCAATCAGTCCCTCCTCTCCATGCTCCCTTTTCTAATTATTCTTTTATCAGGTCTCCTGTGTCCCTTCCCCCATTCAGCTTTATTCCATTTCGGATTTCCCTCCGCAGGGACTTCACACAACACCAAGACCACTTCTCTGACTGCTACCTGTTTCTCAGGTTCTTTTTTTAGAAATATATTTGTTTTGTCTTCAATCTGCCCTCCTCTTTTGATTTGTTCCTGCAGCGCATGGATTTTATTTTCCTCTTATGTACTGGACATTCACTATAAGGGACTTTTCTTTCTTTCTTTCTTACCTGCTTTGTCTTCTCGCTCCCCCCTCCCCCCCTCACTCTGTAAAAATTAGTATAAATCTCTTTAGTGGCCTTTTCCAGCTTGATATGTCCTGGCAAACAGTTCCTGACTTCAGTATCGTATTCCTTTCCTTTCCTTTCCTTTCCTTGTTAGGCTACATTGAAATGGCTCTGCATTTTTATAGATTTGTTTATATTTCCTCCCCTCTTTTCCTCTTTCCTCTTCTTCCCTCCCCGTCCCCTCTAGCCTGCCTTCCCTTCCTCCCTCCCCTTCTCTCCCCCTCCTCTTTATGAGATAGTTTGCTATTTAATTATGCTCCTCACCTCTGCTCACATGTTCAGTTGTTATTAGTTTATCTTATTATTCATAATTACACATCATACACTATAAATGTTTTTACAGGCTTATCCCCTTTCATTTTTACATACGTCACACTTTATAAATGCCTTTACATGTTTATTCCCCTTTGCTTTGTTTTTGTATAAATTTTTGTTCAGAATGTTCTTTAATTTACCAGAGACAATCTTTGCTGTTTTTTTGCTCTTTTGTTGTTTCTGATGGATCCTTATCCTATACCTCTAACCTTTCTTTGGTTTGTTATCATTTGATTTCTTGAGCCTCAGTCCCTCCCGACGCAGCCCATGTGGTGAAACACGGTTCAGGTCCGGGGACCGAAACTTTCCTTCAACCACTTATGAATAAAGATGGAAATGCTCAATCTAACTTCTTTTTACCTCTCATCCTTTGAGTAATCCAGTAGCTTTTTATAATAAAAATCCCAGGGAATACTATCGTATGATATGACTGCTCCAAATATAAGTTTAACCCAGAAATTATGGGGCGGATTTTCAGAGCCCTGCTCGCGTAAATCCGCCCAAAACCGGGCGGATTTACGTGAGCAGGGCCCTGCGCGCCGGGAAGCCTATTTTACATAGGCCTCCCGGCGCGCGCAGAGCCCCGGGACTCGCGTAAGTCCCGGGGTTCTCGGAGGGGGGCGTGTCGGGGGCGTGTCGGGGGCGGGCCCGGTCGTCGCGGCGTTCCGGGGGCGTGTCGGCAGCGTTTTGGGGGCGGGTACGGGGGCGTGGCTACGGCCCGGGGGCGTGGCCGCGCCCTCCGTACCCGCCCCCAGGTCGCGGCCCGGCGTGCAGCAGGCCCGCTGGTGCGCGGGGATTTACGTCTCCCTCCGGGAGGCGTAAATCCCCCGACAAAGGTAAGGGGGGGCTGTAGACAGGGCCGGGTGGGTGGGTTAGGTAGGGGAAGGGAGGGTAAGGTGAGGGGAGGGCAAAGGAAAGTTCCCTCCGAGGCCGCTCCGATTTCGGAGCGGCCTTGGAGGGAACGGGGGGAGGCAGCGCGGCTCGGCGCGCGCAGGCTATACAAAATCGATAGCCTTGCGCGCGCCGATCCAGGATTTTAGTGGATACGCGCGGCTCCGCGCGTATCTACTAAAATCCAGCGTACTTTTGCTTGAGTCTGATGCGCAAGCAAAAGTAGGCTGATCGCGCTTCTTTTAAAATCTACCCCTATGGTTGGATAAAGCAGAAATAATTGCAAAAAAAAAGTGATTTTATCCACTTGGATTAAAAAAAGAAAATCCTTCAGTGGTTTTTTTTTTTTTTTTTTAAATTTTATTTTTATTTGAATTTTCATTATCATATAATGACAACAACATTGAAGGAAAAACAGAAAAAAATAACATTAATGCGGGAGGTATATACATCTCCAATCTAAACAATACAAAGAACTAAATTAAATTTTAGTCAAATAATACAGGAGTGGTATTCCTTCCGACTCTACATATTAAGAAATAAACATTATTATTTATTTATAAGAATAAATGGGGAACCATATAAAAGCGGTTCATAAGAAAAAAAAAATTATAGGAATTGGCAGTTTCATCTAGCACAACATTTTACTTTTCCTTCCATGCCCTAGATCCACATGGAGACATTAAGAATGTGAGTCCAGGTATAGACGTAGCTGTTGAGGATCCGAAAAAATATATCTATCATTCTGATGTATCAAAAGACATCTAGAGGGAAATCGCAAGAAATATTTAGCTCCTCGAGAGAGGACTTCATTTTTCATCTGAAGAAATAACTTCCTTTTTTCCTGTGTTCTTTTAGTAATGTCAGGAAACACTCTCACTTGAGACCCATAAAAGGAAGATTGGTGTTTTCTAAAGTATAGTCTCAGTATGTTTTCTCTATCAGAAAGCAGGAGAAAAGTCACAAACAGGGTTGCTCTCGCTTCAATTTTAGCCTCATAGGATTTCTCCAGGAAATCTGTAAGATTGTCAAATACAGTATTATCCCGGTCTTCTTGCTGTTTTATGACTTCTTTCCCAGGGAGATAGTAGATTTTTGAAAATTCTGGTATAGCATTTTCAGGCAGTCCCAGTATATTTATAAAGTAGCTTTTAAGGAGATCTTTCGCATTTGCCCATTTTGTTTTAGGAAAAAAAAGAAATCTTAAGTTATTTTTCCTTGCTTCATTTTCTAAAAAGTCCATCCTGTTGTTCAGCATATTTTCTGACTTAATAAAGTTAGTTTGAACCTCTTTTATTTCCTTTATCTCTATTTCAGCATTTTTTAATGTTTTTTCAACTGTCTGTACTCTTATTTCCAAATTTTGAGTTTTATTCATATTGCTTTTAACAGCTTTAGTCAGTTCATTCATAGCGGTATTCATATTAGAAAGCACTTTCCAAATTTCAGTGAGAGTTATTTTTTCTGGCATTACCAGATCTGTACTCAACTCTACATGAATCCCGGTCTCCTCACCTCTTGTCGCCATGGGGTCCCTCTTGTCTGGACTCTCCTGCCGTGAATCCTCCAGGTTGTCTCTGGAGCCATGTTCTTCCTGGCTCACCGAGGACAATGATATTTCCTCATGTCCTCTCTGAGCAACCTCGGAGGTACACGATGGAGTTGTCTGCTGATCCGTCCCCCCAGAAGACTGGGGTCTGTATGACAAAGAGGGCACCACTGGGGCTCCGGGGCTTAAAGATATTTCTTCGGCTAGGGCGTCCGATGGCCGCTTTCCGTCTAAGACGCCAGCAGCCAAGCTCTCCGGTATTTGCTGTGCCGCACGAAAAGCTTCCTCCAAACCAGTTTGCCGCATTGAAATTTCAGGAGTAGAGGTAAGGATCTCTCGAATCCTTGCCTTTCCTTTTGAATGAGGCATGTAATTTTAAATTCAATTTGGCAAGAAGTTCTTAGGAAAATTATGAGGAAAAGCAGAGCAGAGAAGTTCCCGTGCTCACGATGCGGCAGCCATTTTGGTTTTTTTAATCTCGAATGATTTAATTATTATTGTTCAAATTCCTTACAGAAAAACTCAGTCTGATAAAAAGTGCCAGAATGAGAGATGTGTGGCAACACTTTCTAGACCAACTTTCACCAACAGTAAATTACGTGCGTAATCTTTTTAAAATTTGCCTCTAAGTGAACACGGTGACTGTTTATGGCTATTTTATTCATGTATTTTAACTGCAGCAGCTTTGATATGCCTTTTATTCTTTAGGCTGTGATAACTGATCCCTAGTATGTACCAGTCTGGGGAGGGGATTAAGTGAAGCAATGAGCATCACATTTTGTATTATAAGTTGTGAGTGTTTTCACTGTTACATTGACATATTAATGATGTATACTTTGGAATGTACTGTATTCTTTATAAAAACCCAATAAACAAGTTTGTAAAACCCCCAAAAAGTTCATATCAATGTCTAATTAGAAGCTAGCGGTGTATATGTACAAGCGGGCATCTTCCTCTCAGTGTGTGTCCTGTCTCTCTGGTTCCTGGGGTGGACATTATTAGTTGTTTCTCAGTGCATAAACTGTCCCAGTGAGTCAGGGAAATCTTACAGGTGAGTCCCAGAAAAATCCTACCTGAGACCAAAGATTCAGTTTCTTTCCCCTAGCCTATGTCCTGGACTCCTGATCTTACAAATCAGTGACTTTTCTGAAGGAAAGGTTTAATGCCTGGAAGAAGAACCAGGCTCCTGGACTCCCGGTTATAGCTCGCATTTGATCGGATGTCGGGGGAAAGAGCTCCAACCCGTCCCCTCGTACAATCAAAAATCTTCTCTCTTTTTGTCTCCCAAAATGAGTGTTCCCAAGTATGTGGTGCTTCCTACCTAGCACGGGGACAAAACAAACGGTCGATGATATGATTTGAGTGCAGTTATGAGCATAAAAATGCCTGATTACAGCTGCGAGAAGAAAGCTACGGAAAAGAAGCTGGCGGCGATCGACGGTGGTGATAAGACCCTCACAAACATTTCAGAGGACGCGCTCCAGCAAATCTCAAGCAGTTTAACAATGGTGCTGGATGAAAGATTAATAAAAACTGAAGCCACCATGGAAGAAATAAAAAGGTGCCTGGAAGGTCACATGAAAAGGCTGGGCAATGCAGAGCAGTGCATACCAGTGCAAGATGATAGGTTTGGGGAGGTCAAAAAGATGACAGGTTTGGGGAGGTAAAAAAAAAAAAAAAAACGCGCCTAGGCCCGCCCTGAATCAGAAGGCAGCCAACCAGAGAGAGCCCGGCAGGGCTTTAAATCTTACCCTGCTAGGCTCCTTCTCTCTCTTCTCTCTCCTCCACGCGGCGACCGAAGACCTGCGCGACCGGCGCCGGAGCCCCACCGGGGGAAGGTCAGGTCAGTGTTCGGCCTCCCCACCCGGGGGACCCCGACGCCGGCCGCGATCGCCGAGGCCGTTTCCGGCGAAGGAAAAGCTGAAAAAAACAAAAAAAACAAAAAACGCGCCTAGGCCCGCCCTGAATCAGAAGGCAGCCAACCAGAGAGAGCCCGGCAGGGCTTTAAATCTTACCCTGCTAGGCTCCTTCTCTCTCTTCTCTCTCCTCCACGCGGCGACCGAAGACCTGCGCGACCGGCGCTGGAGCCCCACCGGGGGAAGGTCAGGTCAGTGTTCGGCCTCCCCACCCGGGGGACCCCGACGCCGGCCGCGATCGCCGAGGCCGTTTCCGGCGAAGGAAAAGCTGAAAAAAAACCCAATAAACGCGCCTAGGCCCGCCCTGAATCAGAAGGCAGCCAACCAGAGAGAGCCCGGCAGGGCTTTAAATCTTACCCTGCTAGGCTCCTTCTCTCTCTTCTCTCTCCTCCACGCGGCGACCGAAGACCTGCGCGACCGGCGCCGGAGCCCCACCGGGGGAAGGTCAGGTCAGTGTTCAGCCTCCCCACCCGGGGGACCCAGACGCCGGCCGCGATCGCCGAGGCCGTTTCCGGCGAAGGAAAAGCTGAAAAAAAAAACAAAAAACAAAAAACGCGCCTAGGCCCGCCCTGAATCAGAAGGCAGCCAACCAGAGAGAGCCCGGCAGGGCTTTAAATCTTACTCTGCTAGGCGCCGCGCGCCGAAGGAGCGCAACAAAGGGGTCTGCCCCTTTGTCTCGCCCCTTCGTAGAGCCCCTAGGAGGCCCCGAGCCATACCCGCGGAATAACCGAAATCTTCAACAAAGGCAACAGCCAGCAAAGATACAGATTTAACCGTTTCAGCCGTATGGAATAAAAGTCCACCTCTCCAGCAAGCGTCCAGCATTCATCCAGCCTCTCCAACAAGCGTCCAGCACCCATCCAGCCTCTCCAGCAAGCGTCCAGCCTCTCCAGCAAGCGTCCAGCATTCATTCAGCCTCTCCAACAAGCGTCCAGCCTCTCCAGCAAGCGTCCAGCATTCATTCAGCCTCTCCAACAAGCGTCCAGCCTCTCCAGCAAGCGTCCAGCACTCATCCAGCCTCTCCAGCAAGCGTCCAGCATTCATTCAGCCTCTCCAACAAGCGTCCAGCCTCTCCAGCAAGCGTCCAGCCTCTCCAGCAAGCGTCCAGCACTCATCCAGCCTCTCCAGCAAGCGTCCAGCAATCATCCAGCCTCTCCAGCAAGCGTCCAGCATTCTTCCAGCCTCTCCAGCAAGCGTCCAGCCTCTCCAGCAAGCGTCCAGCCTCCCCAGCAAGCGTCCAGCATTCATCCAGCCTCTCCAACAAGCCACAAACATTCATACAACGTAGACCCCACAAATGGCCCCATTTTTCACAATTCCAATTCTCCAACATAATACTCCACCTAAAAGAATTTCTTTCCGACATGCCCAACAACACAACCTTAAATCCCTCTCTTCAATTTTAATCACTCCTTCCACACAACTTCTAGGCCTCACCCTTTTCTCTTTAAGCCTCTTCAATGCTCAATCCCTCACGAAAAAGTCTGTAATATTGAATGACTACCTCATCGATGTGAAACCGGAGATATGTGCAATTACCGAAACATGGTTAAAACCATCAGACACAGCAATAATTAATCAACTACCTACAGAGGTGTACGACGTCTTCTCGCTACCTCGTCATAAAAAAAAGGGAGGAGGCATTCTCTTAGCAACTAAAAAGGACCTCAGATTCTCGCTACAGCAATCCAATTCCAACTCAAAACTTGAATTCGGCTTCTTCACCTCAGACAAGCTACAAATCCTTCTCGTATATGCCCCCCCAGGACTCTTGGAATCAGATGCCTCACCACTGGTTGAATTAACCTCTGCCCTCATCAACTTTGACTCGCCAGCCATCATTCTAGGGGATTTCAACATGCACGTTGATAACCCTACCCCCTCTCCCAACTGTGAAACTCTACTCACAGCTCTCACAGCGCTAGGCTTCACTCAATTAGTTAATAAACCCACCCACAAAGCCGGCCACACGTTAGACCTGATCTTCGTTAACACTGCAATCAAGCCCGTATCTATACCTAATTGCACAAAGGTCCCGTGGTCAGATCACTACCTCATAACTACTTCATTCTCTATAAAAGATACCAACCCAGCTTGCATTCCTTTGCCCTCCTTCAAATATAGGAAAACTTGCTCCCCAGAAGACCTTAATAATCACCTATCTCCACTACTCCACCAACTGGACCTTACTGATCCGAACGCAGCACTTCAATCTTGGAACACAATCACCGAAACTATAGCCAACAAGCTATGCCCTCTTATCACAAAAAAACCACACCAGAATTCCTCCAAAAGACAGCCATGGTTCTCAGCAGAATTAAGAAAGCTCAAACTCCAACTAAGACAAAATGAGGCTAAATGGCGCAAAAACCCAGGAACCAACACCCTTTCAATCTACAAATCATCTCTGCATCAATACAAATCAAGCACCCTAAGATCCAAGAGGGACTACTACACCTCGAAGATACACGACCTTGTTTTCGATGCCAAAGCCCTCTTCAGCTATGTAGCCAACCTCACACAAGTAAACCAACCAGAGATTACACATGACCAAGCTCAATCAAAAGCAGAAGAATTAGCTCTATTCTTCAACAACAAAATCAATACTCTCCTATCGCAGCTCCCCACGAACCCCACTGTTCCACTAACCACTCCTCAACCCTCAATCAACTACACACGGTTAGAAGAACTTGACACAACTTCATCCGCCGAGATCCAAGGAATTCTAAGGAAAATGAAACCATCTTCTCATCCCTCGGATCACATCCCAGCCAAACTACTACTAGCGATTCCAGAATCCATCTCCAAAACCCTGGCAGACATCATAAATTGCTCCCTCACACAAGGATTCTACCCGGACAACCTCAAACTTGCCTCACTCAAACCCCTTCTCAAAAAACCAAATCTCGACCCAAATGATCCTAACAATTTTAGACCGATAGCTAACCTCCCATTCATAGCCAAGATAATGGAAAAATTGGTAAACTCACGACTCTCAAACCACATTGAAGACAACAACCTTCTATTTCCATCACAATACGGATTCCGTAAAACCTTAAGCACGGAAGCCCTCCTCATCTCTATGACTGACCACATCATCCTAGGATTAGACAAAGGACAAGCCTTCCTTCTGATACTACTCGACCTCTCGTCTGCATTTGATACGGTCAATCACTCCCTTCTCGTCAACCAATTATCAGCCATAGGTATCTCAGGCACTGCCCTATCATGGTTCAGAACCTTCCTCAGCAACAGAGGTTATAAGGTTAAGATTCATAATAAAGAATCCTCTATACACCACGCATCAGTAGGAGTCCCTCAGGGCTCATCCCTGTCTCCTACCTTGTTTAACATTTATCTGTTACCTTTATGTAAACTTCTCACTGACCTCAATCTCAAACATTTTCTCTACGCTGACGATATTCAGGTCCTGATCCCCATCGAAGAGTCGCTCGCAAAAACACTGTTGCACTGGGAATCCTGCCTCCAAAATATCAAACAACTTCTTACAAGTCTCAACCTGATACTAAATTCATCAAAAACAGAACTTCTACTCATCACACTAGAAAACAGCTCCATCTCATACACCCATCCTACCATACCAAACACCACACAAGTGAGAGATCTAGGAGTTCAAATTGACAATCACCTAAACCTGAAAGCTAACATCAACAAAACCACCAGAGACTGCTTTTATAAGCTCCAAGTGCTGAAAAGAATACGATCCCTCTTCCACACACATGACTTCAGAACGATCCTACAATCAATCATTTTCGCAAAGCTGGACTATTGTAACACCATCATGCTTGGTCTCCCTTCATCACACACCAAACCATTACAAATGGTCCAAAACGCCTCCGCCCGTATACTCACCAACACCAGGAGAAGAGAACACATAACACCTATCTTGATGGACCTCCATTGGCTGCCCATCCACTTCAGAATAATCTACAAGGCCATTCTCACCATTTTCAAAAACATCCATCAATTAGCCCCAATCGATCTACATATCCCCCTCCGATTACACCATTCCACAAGACCGACAAGAGATGCTTACAAAGGATCACTTCAAGTACCTCCAGCCAAGACTACCAGACACATCACGCTCAGAGATCGGGCATTCTCCACAGCCGGTCCAACATTATGGAACTCCATTCCCCCGGATCTTAGAATGGAACCCAACATCTCAACATTCAAGAAAAGACTCAAGACGTGGCTGTTCACGCAGGCCTTTCCTAACTCCAATTCCATCTAACTCCCTTCATTCAACACGCTCCGCTAGCATTAGTGTTAATAGCCACCTCTTACAATGTTATCTATACTTATATATAACTATCTGATCTTCATTTCCCTTCTCATTCCAAGTTATTGTTTTCCTTGTTATATGTAACTGCTTTTCTGCACTATTGTTTAAATGGTAAAGTTTATTATAATTACACCCCTGTTTCTTGTGAACCAGCATGATAGGGACCACCGTCTTGAATGTTGGTATATAAAAAAGTTAAATAAATAAATAAATAAATAAATAAATAAATAAATAAATAAATAAATAAAAATAGCATATTACTGAGCTCCAGGAAAGAAAATGCCACTCTCCTAGACATCATCAAAGATCAGGAAAATATAAATAGGAGAAATAATTGTCACGGTTTCACTGCTGTACAGCTTCACTGTGTCCTGGTTCTACCTGCAATGGCGCCTTCCCACCAGCAGAGGCTCCAGCGAGCACTGCTCCCAGCTACCTGAGTGACCTCATCACTGACCCCCTGACTCAGCAGTTCCTGCACTACTTAAGCCAGTCTGTCCAGTCCATCCATGCCTCTTCATGGAGTCACCCTCGGCTCTCTGACCCGGCTGCTCCTACCGTGTACCTTGCCTTGTGGCATCCGAGCCAGTTCTTACCTTGTACCTTGCTCTATGGCCTCTCAAGCCTTTCCTTGCCTCGTGGCCTTGCCTTGCCTTGCCTTGCGACCTATCCAGGCCTCTCCTTTCATAATGGCCTCCAGCCTTTTGCCTAGCAGCCCATGGGCCTTCGCATTGCTGTCTTTAGTCCTCAATGTTCTCTCTTATGTGCTGTCTTTGTCTAGTCCTTGTCTGGTCTTGTTGTGCCCTGCCCAGATCAGTTCCTAGTATCCATTCCCTGGCTTGCCATTGCCTTCTCTTGCCCCAGTCTGTATCTACTGTCAGTTCCTGCCTGCTATCCTGCCCATGCTATGTCTGCATCCAGATCTTAGAAACATAGAAATGACGGCACAAGAAGACCAAATGGCCCATCCAGTCTGCCCAGCAAGCTTTCACACTTTTTTTTCTCTCATACTTATCTGTTACTCTTGGCCCTTAGTAACCTTTTGGTTCTATTTCCCTTCCACCCCCGCCTTTAATATAAAGAGCAGTGCTGGAACTGCATCTAAGTGAAATATCTAGATTAATTGGTTAGGGGTAGTAACTGTCGCAATAAGCAAGCTACTCCCACGCTTATTTATTTACCCAGCCTGTGCAATTCAGTCCTTGTTGGTTTTTGTCTGAATATAAAATCCTCTTTTCTTCATTCTCCCCTGCCGTTGAAGCAGTGAGCTACGCTGGATATGCATTGAAAGTGAAGTATCAGGCTTATTTGGTTTGGGGTAGTAACTGCCGTAACAAGCAAGCTACACCCATGCTTATTTGTTTTCTCAGATTATGTAATTCAGTCCTTGTTGGTTGTTGTCTGAATATAAAATCCTGTTTTCTTCATTCCCCCCTGTCATTGAAGCAGTGAGCTGTGCTGGATATGCATTGCAAGTGAAGTATCAGGCTTATTTGGTTTGGGGTAGTAACCACCGTAACAAGCAAGCTACTCCCCGCTTTTTTGTGAATGCAAATCCTTTTTTCCACATTTCCTCTTGTCGTTGAAGCATAGAGCAAAGTCTGAGTCGCATTAACCATGTGTATGTTTATTGAATAAGGGTATTATCTCCAGGTAGTAGCCGTCTTTCCCGCAAGCCATCCTCTCAACATTCACATCCTCTAGACTTTATGGATCTATAGTGTTTATCCCTCGCCCCTTTGAAGTCCTTCACAGTTTTGGTCTTCACCACTTTCTCTGGAAGGGCGTTCCAAGCATCCACCACCTTCTCCATGAAAAAATACCTCCTGACATTGGTTCTAAATCTTCCTCCCTGCAGCTTCAACTCGTGACCCCTGGTTCTGCTGATTTTTTCCCGACGGAAAAGGTTTGTTGTTGTCTTTGGATCATTAAAACCTTTCAAGTATCTGAAAGTCTGTATCATATCACCTCTGTTCCTCCTTTCCTCCAGGGTGTACATATTTAGACTCTTCAATCTCTCCTCATAAGTCATTCGATAAAGACCATCCACCTTTTTGGTCGCCCTTTTCTGGACCGCCTCCATCCTGTCTCTGTCCCTTCGGAGATACGGACTCCAGAACGGAGCTGAGTACTCCAGGTGAGGCTTCACCAAAGACCTGTACAAGGGGATAATCACTTCCCTTTTCTTACTCAATTTTCCTCTCTCTATGCAGTCCAGCATTCTTCTGGCTTTAGCTATTGCCTTGTCACATTCTTTCCCAGATTTCAGATCGTTAGACACTATCACCCCATGGTCTCTCTCCTGCTCTGCACATCAGCCCTTCACCCCCCATCGAGTACAGTTCTTTTGGATTTCCACACCCCATATGCATGACTCTGCACTTCTTGGCATTGAATCTCAGCTGCCATATCTTCGGCCATTCTTCCAGCTTCCTTAAATGCCGTCTCATTCTCTCCATTCCTTCCGGCGTGTCCACTCTGCTGCAGACCTTAGTGTCATCCACAAAAAGACAAACCTTACCTTCTATCTCGTCCGCTAAGTCACTCACATAGATATTGAACAGGACTGGTCCCAACACCATCCTCGAGGAACTCCGCTTAACACCGCTCTCTCTTCAGAGACAGTTCCATTTACCATCACACATTGTCTTCTGTCCATCAATCAGTTTGCAATCCAGGCCACCACCTTGGCACTCACTCCTAAGCTTCTCATTTTATTCACCAGCCTCCTGTGCAGGACCATATCAAAAGCATTGCTAAAATCCAATTCCCTAGTCACCCAGTCAAAAAAGTCAATCAGATTTGTCTGACAGGATCTTCCCCTGATGAATCCATGCTCCCTCTGGCCCAGCAATTCTCCCCAGCTCAGTATCTTGCCCAGCCTGTTTCTGTATCTAGTCCCAGTCCCTGTTCAGTATCTTGCCCAGCCTGTTTCTGTATCCAGCTCCAGCCTCTGTATCCAGCTCCAGCCTCTGCTCAGTATTCTGCTACCCTCCTGCACCTGTATCCAGTCCTCAGTTCCAGCCTGTATATGCCCAGCCTCGTCCAGCTTATCTAGCCTTACCTAGCCTGTCCATCCTCCCTTGTCTTAAAGCATGATTTTCTGCAGCCGAATTCAAGCTCTACTGACCCCAGAACCCAAGGGCTCAACCTGCAGGGGAGGGGCCTGGCTAGACAGAAGATAAACCCCAGTCCAGCCCTGCAGTCCTGCCTTGCTCCTGAGGAGGTGTTCCCTCACCTCAGCCAGCATGACAATAATATTAAAATAATGAGTCTGTCTGAATCAATGAGGGAGTTAGAGCTCTATAAATTTGTTCAGCAATGTCTCCCTGAGATTTGGGCCTGGAAACACTGGAAGACCACAATCACTGTGAGAGAGTGCAGCGCTGTGATCCTCAGGCTTAAAGGGTACATTAGACTCACAATGAGGATCTGTAAGGGAAAGTATCTGTATTATATATATGCTAATGCTATTTGTATTATATTTGCATTATAATGCTATATGAAATGGCTTTTTCACTATATTTTTTATCAAGTAAACTATCTTAATTATATTTGTGCAGTGTTATTCTGTGATGTAATAATACCACTACAGTCCAACCGTGACATTCCCATAAAACAAAACTCCTTAGTGCTTACCATCATAGGAGCAGGTGGAATAACTGGGCAGTAAAATTTTGCTTTATAATGACTTCTCAGCACAGAGAAGAGAAATGGCACCATCACGCAGAGAACTACATCGGAGGGGCATTAGATTTTCCCTGCTCTTCCCGGCTAAGCTCCAGGAACAACATAACAGAGTTTTGTTTTTCACAACAAAAGCAGAGGCAACAGCATTTTTGGCTGCTCTGGGGATCCCGGAGGGGGCCCCCGCAGCCACCGCCAAGCTCAGCACCTGAATCAATGGCAGCAAAGGTCCTAATGCCTAGAGAATCTCTGACTAATGGGAGAATTTTATTCTAAGGATACAGTAGCCAAAGTGGAGCGCAGTTTAGAAGTTCATACAAGGCGGTGTTTCCGTCAAAGAGTTTAATTCTTGCTGATACCCCGCAGATATGGCTGCCCATGAGTTTACGTTCCAGAGTGGACACTGGAGAGTCACTATCTCAATAACCTTTTCATGACCTTCACTTGTTTTTGAGCTCTAAATAACCTGATGTCACATGCATGCCTCAGAAGATGTCAGGGATAATAAAGAGCTTGTGGATGGAAACCTGATGTTTCTTGGCTATTTTTGGATTTCATCCGAATGGGATCCCACTGAAGTGAAAGAAGATGCTAAGTCTTAATCTGTCAGGCTACCGTTTTGAGTTCATACAGCAAGCTTTGAATAAGTAACAAATGTACTGTTTATCACACAATCAAAATATTTTAATACAAGGAGATGTTTTGGGCACACCCCAGAGAGAAGAGAAGAGTCTGGGGGGAGTGGTCCCTTGGAGCACATGGGGGAAAATGACTGTCTGTATGCCTGGTTGGATTGAAGGAGTGAATGAGAGAATGAGTGAAGGTAGGCAAAGGGAGATATATAAAAGTGAAGAAATGTTGTTTGTCCAGTTAAATGATATGGATCACTCGGGCTGCACTTCTATTTCTTAATCTAAGTATTGTGTCATTACCAAATGCAGTAAAGAACTTATTGCTTAGCTTAGCTATAATTTCTCCAAAATCATGAAAGGACTTGAACAAGTTAATGTAAATCAGTTATTTACTCGCAGGACCAGGGAGCACTCCATGAAGTTAGCAAGTGGCTCCTATGAAACAAATTGAAGAAAATTCTTTTTCACTCAGCACATAGTTAAGCTCTGGAATTCATTGCCAGGGGATGTGGTTTCAGCAGTTAGTGTTACTGAGTTTAAAAAAGGTTTGGATTAGTTCCTAGAGATTAAAATCCATAAACTGCTATTACAGTAATTAATAAGCAATAGTAGCTTGTGATCTATCTAATGTTTGGGTACTTGTGACTTGGATTGTCCACTGTTGGAAACAGGATACTGGGCTTGATGGACCCTTGGTCTGACCCAGTATGGCAATTCTTATGTTCACACTAGCTCTCCACTTTCTGTAGCTCACTCTGATACATAGATCCAAGATAACCATAACTAGATGGTCTTAATCTATCTAAATTCCTCAGTAAGCTTAACATAGTGCCAGATATGAGGAGTGATTGTAAATCTGTAAAAGAACCAAAAAGGGAGACGAGAGTAAAAGAGTCAATGTTCTCTGTAGGGAATCGGGGTTAATAGACATCTAGAGAAACCCTGGGGAGCAAGATTTTACTTTATTCGAGGCTTGATTATTTTTTAATCTCTAGAGGCTGTTCCCAAGGGTTCAGGAGTCCTCACTAGAAATATTTCAGTCTCTGATCATGCCCCTGTTTCATTTGGGTTAGACTTGGGAGATGAGCTCAGAATTAATCCATGATGATTTTTTTCATCTATATCTAAAAGACAAATGGGCTGAATATATATATATATATATATATATATATATACTAACGCCATGGGCTGAATATTTATATATATACTAACGCCACAGGCTGAATATATATATATATATATACTAACGCCACTCCTCACTTTCCACAATGATGGGGACCAATGCAAAAATGTTTTGCTGAAAGCAGACGCTGAGGGCCGGATTATATAAATTAGCGCGATCGCGTACTTTTGTTCGCGCACCAGGCGTGAACAAGAGTACGCGGAATTTTAATAGATATGCGCGTAGTCGGAGCGGCCTCCGAGGGAACTTTCCTTCCACCCTCCCAGACAAAAGAAAATTCTAAAAAAATGAATTAAAAATAAAAAATCCCAATAGGGACCAGATCCTTTTAAAGAAAGAGAAAAAAAAAAGCTTGACTAGTACCTACTTTTCACCACCCTCCCTAAGCTGGATTCAAAGTCACGGCCCTTGACACTCAGAGGACCAAGCTCTTACTGACCCAGCCACCAGCACACAGATAGAGAGGGCTAAAAAAAAAAAAAGGAGCTGAGCCTTACCTACTAGAAAATACGGACCCGCAAACCAGGAAAACAGAGGACAGTGGCTGAAAGGAAAAGCCAGACCAGCCTGATGTGCATGCACTGGGAAAAAGCAAAAGAAATGCATTGCCTCCCGAACTGAGCAAAATGCAAAGACAGAGAAATGCACGTTCGCAGAGGAGACCTATGATTCTCTCTAAAAACTGCAAAGAAAACATTTTCAACCTTTTGTTTGTCATTAGTAAGATTTGATACTATGGAAAATGGGGTTCTAGGGTTGTTAGCACATTTTTCTATTTTATTGCTATAGTATTCTTTTTTAACATTGAGGATTGTTTGTTTGTAAAAAGCCAGCTTATTATTATTATTATTATTATTATTATTTTAATTCATCACTCACCCCTTCGGTGTTCCCTTTCTGGGCACTGCTGCTTCTTGCCTTGCCTTGTAATGAGTGCTCTTTGCAAAGAGGATAATATTATATTGCATGTTTCTGTAAACTGAGAAAATGTAACAGATTTTAATATCTTCTGCCTGGTAATAGAAGGTTTAATATGATCTTGAGCAAATGTCTTTATCATTTTGAATTTATTTTGAAGTATCTCATCAGGCCCCTTTCTTTTTGAAAGGCTTTATAAGAAGGGAAAAAAATATCTGGTAGCATCGGGTCTCTTTGTTCTTGGATGATGAGATCTTGAGATTGTAAGGACTTACATCAGCCCTTCCATACATAGTTTATCTAACGTTCCTTCATGTTTGCTGTATTTGACGAATGCACACTTGAGAGAAGAATATAATAATTTTTAAGAGTGGCATACGTTAATGTCAATCTGTTTATCCTTTCCATCCAATCTAATCGTTAGGGTCTTGCTAAACTAATGTTCTAGCTCAATAAGTTCTTCTTACGGTGGCCATCCATCTTTCAACCATACAGAGATGGGATAGCATGCTAGTTGCTCACCAGCATTGGTGGTATAGTGGTGAGCATGGCTGCCTTCCAAGCAGTTGACCTGGGTTCAATTCCCAGCCAATGCATCCATTTAGACCTGAAAACACAGTTTTAATAGAAGTCATCCTTTGCCTTTCAGAAACATCAATTCTTTACCTGTGTTACTTACAAAGAATCTGTGAAGATTCTAAGAGTGAGAGAGAGAGTATTTTATAAATGAAATTTGGCTTTTCTCTTTTTCTTTCCTTTCTTTATTCTGTGCTCCTCTTTTCCATCCTCTTTTCCTTCCACAAGAACATTAGATATGCCATACTGAGTCAGACCAAGGGTCCATCAATCCCAGTATCCAGTTGCCAAAGTGGCCAATCCAAGACACAAGTACCTGGCAAGTTATTTGTCCTAAGTGACTCACTGCTGCTCTGATTAAGAAATAAAGGTACCTAATCAAATCAATCACACCACCTTAACACTTCTGTTAGACAGACTGAGTGACTCATTGCTCTCTTGAGTAACAAATGTTGGTACCTAATCAAACCAAATCACACTACCTTAACAGCTTTCCAAGGTGAGCCACTGAACTTTTCTTCCTTTTTACTGAGGTATACACTGCTCCTAGCTTACTTCAAGCTTTTGGCTATCTTTTTTTGTTTGTTTTTTTTTATAATATACAAACACACTAACTTCTGCTTATTACACATTTTAAGGAATGAGATGGTATTGTCTCATTTCCAGGTAGGCTTTAGTACTTTTACTGAAATTCTGCTTTCTGTTGTTTGTGTCATTAAAAGCTGATGTTTATATCTCTGGATTGAACAGCCTCCATAGCCCAGCCATCAAGAGAGGCCATGTCTACGTGCTCCAATCCCACCTGCCTGACAGATTCTTTTTAAGGGAGTAGAATGTAAACATTCTTGCATCAACACCCAGGTCTGTCCCAATCATGCCCAAATATTTGCACATTGATGAACTCCACCACCTCTGCTGATATGCCATTTCTGGCCTCGCATTTCAAGTTTACTGCTTTGAAAAGCAAAACATTGTCGAAATGCAAGGCCTATCTTATTACCTACCCAGGTAAGCGATGCTGTGGTAAGAAATGATTAGGCATCCCCATTCACATTGAAGTGTGGATTTTAACCAATGTTTCTTAGGTTGTTAACTGCAGCTCTGTGCAAGTTCTTTTAGTGGCTTCATGGAAATCTGAAAGCAGACATGTCACTGCAGTTGATTCAATACAGTGCTGTTGAGGATTGGTGAATTCCCACACTTTCATCTCCAGGGATTCATTGTACTTACCCCATGGTTTTTCGAATGCCATTGCCATGTCCGTCTCCTCCAAAGTATCAGTTCGGGCATTTGAAGGGTCTTTTCCTTGGACTGTGGGGTAGCATGGCTGAGTGGTCTAAGGTGCTGGATTAAGGTTCCAGTCTCTTTGGGGGCGTGGGTTCGAGTCCCACTGCTGCCATTCTCACCCTTTTAAGAACACTTTGATTATTTATTTATTTAAAATCTTTTCTATGCCGTGGCTAAGATATACACCGTCGCAACGGTTAAAGGTTCGCTTACAATATAACATAAAAGGGGCACAATAGTTGGGTAGTGTAAGTTTTGTCTAGGTGTACCATCGGTACTGTACATCGGTAATATTTATGTTTGTTATGAGCTTTAATAAAGTAATGTCATGTATGTTGTGAGACTATTGCTGTGTGCCTGGGGTTTTTTTTGCATGTTCCTGTATGTTCTCTATTCTCCGGTCTCTTTAGAAAAGGCTTGTTTAAAGAGCCATGTTTTTAAGTTTTTCTTAAAGGTTTTGAGATCACTTTGTGGTCTGATTTCAGGAGGCATTTTGTTCCATAATATGGGGCCTGCTAATGATAAGGCCCTTTCTCTTACTTGTGATAGTTTAGTAATGAACTGGATTGCCCACTCGGAGTATTTATGTTCGCTAGGGGGAAAAAACCTGCAAGGGGTTAAAATTGGAGCAGTCAGGGCATCTGCTCGTATTTTCCCCTTATGCTTAGTATGTGGTATTTAGAAGTAATTTACAGGAACAAAAATATGGAGGTTTATTCCCTGACCTCTGTTTAAACTTATATTTGAGACACCAATTGAAGGCAAAAAGGTGAGATTCAAATCCAAAATTAACAAAATATGAAGAAATATACTCTTTAAAAATACTTACACCAAATGAGACTAAGCCGGGTGAGACAAAATTGCTTGCAGCTTCGGCAGCGCATCTGCGATGGCTGCATGTCGCAAAGGAAGGCATTTTAAGTCTTCCTGTCTCCGGCAAATGATGTCAGTCCATTAAAGTAAGTAATATCTAGATAATTAAACACCTCTTTAAAAAATCATTTAAAATTCCAGTTGGGCAGAATTTAGTTTTGTGGGTAGGCAGTTGCTGATGTATGAGGTAAGTCATCTACCAAATGAGATCCCAGGTCTTTGTGAATGAAGGCAATCTTGTTTTCAGTGAAGTCTTTGCTAAGTTATTACAATCACAGGAGTAGGGGGTATCTCCAGTAGTTTGGAACAGCTGAGTGTTTTGCTTCTATTTTGAGAGGTGTGCCTTTTTATTTGCTTTGGTAAAAACATCTGTTGGAGTCTACAGTTTTTTTTCCAAACTGCAATTTTGATTTTTTTTGCTGTTTGCATTCTAGTTTTCCAGTGCTCTGTTCAGGGAGTCTAATTTGGATTTTTTAATTGGCGGTTTTCAGTGAAGCAGTTGAGCTAATGGCTGTATTCAGGTCTGCAATTGCAGGATTCAGCCAGTATGGTGACTGAAACAGTGTCAGGATACAGTTTTGAGTGCATTCAAGAGCACTCAGTATGGTCAGATGTATGCATTTTGTACTTGGAACATTTCTTTATTTATATGGACAGGTTAAACTCAAATGACACCATGTGATAGCCTGACCATGAGTTAAGTGATCTGTATAATATCAATTTCTAGTTCTTGTCTTTGCAGGGGATGCTTTGAACAGAGTACCAAGTCAGGTGTGACATATGTTTGCCCAGTAATTGGATCAGTCCAAGAAGCTACTGATTTTAGGAAATAGCTGTACATTTCAACTCTGTCATCCACATGAAAAATCTCATAGGATTAAGGTTCTGGAAAAACTGCAGCATTCTGACATAACTAGATCCATAAAATATGGTCATAGTCAGATGGTGGCTATACAGGGAAAAGGCACCACTTTGGGTGGATTCAAGCATACAAGAGACTGTTCCCTGCAACTCCTTTGAGGAAATGGTCAAGTTGAATGATTCTATAGATTCTCTGCTCCCTGTTCTTTCTAGAGATATGAAAGGCATATTTTGAAGAAGCTGGGTCTCTATCAGTGGCGTAGCCACGGGTGGGCCTGGGTGGGCAGGTGCCCACCCAACTTAGACCCAGGCCCACCCAACTGGCACCGGAACTGCAAGGCTGTCGCGGGATCCCATCCCCGCGACAGCGAACAAGAGAACCCACGCCTCGCGCGCCATCACGGCACACGTGGGGAAGCGCTGCTGCGGCCGTATGGCCAACCGGTCTTCCTGATCGGGGGGAGGTGAAGCGCCGCGCGCAGCTTCCGCTTCCTCCCCCCAATGCAGGAAGATCAGCTGCCTCTCCTGCTGCCACCCGTTCTCCTGCTATCTTCGGACCAAACGGCCCGCCGAATTTCCTGTTTGGGGGAGCGGAAGCGCCGTGCACAGCTTCCGCTTTCTCCCCCAGAGCAGGAAGATCAGCTGCTTCTCCTGCTGCCACCACAACGTCCGCTTCCTCCCTCCCCCCCCCCCCCCCCAAGCAGGAAGATCGGCGGGCAGTACGGCCCGACGCCCGAAGATAGCAGGAGTCCGGTGGCAGCAGGAGAGGCAGCTGATCTTCCTGCTTTGGGGGAGAAAGCGGAAGCTGTGCACGTGCTTGAATGTGTATGTGTGGATGAGAATGGGAGTGTGTGTGGGTGAAAACTGGAGCCTGGGTGTGTATGTGGGTGAGAATGGAAGCTTGAATATGTGGGTGAATGGGAGCTCGAATGTGTGTATGTGTGGTTGAGAATGGGAGCCTGGGTTTGTGGGTGGGTGAGAATGGGAGCTTGAATATGTGTATATATGGGTGAGAATGAGAGCCTGGGTTTGTGTGGGTGGGTGAGAATGGAAGCTTGAATATGTGGATAAGAATGGGTGCTTGAATGTGTGTATGTGTGGGTGAGAATAGTACCTTAAATGTGTATATGTATGGATGAGAATGGGAGCTTGAATATGTGTGGGTGAGACTGGGAGCATGGGTTTGTGGGTGAGAATGGGAGTCTGGGTTTATGTGTGTGGGTGAGAATGGGTGCCTGGATGTGCGTCTGTGTGTGCATAAGAATATAAGCCTGGGGAGGGGTGAGAAAGTGAGAACTTGAATGTGAGCTTGGGGGGGGGGGGGGAGAGCATATGAGAGTGAGAGCTTGAGTGTGTGAGAGGGAGTCTGTGAGAGAAAGCTTGTATGTGTGTGTGTGTGTGTGTGTGTGGAAGGGAAGAAGACAGTAATAGAAGAAAGACACTGAAAAGGAATTAGGAAATGAGCTATAAGGGAAAAAATGGGAAAAAGAGACCAGGACCAACTGATTAGAAAAATACAAAGATCAGACAACAAAGGTAAAAATATATATCTATATTTTGAGATGTTAGCAATTTAAATATAAGCAACACAACCGCTCTCTCAAAATTTATGGACAGGTAGGAGCCGTGTATAAAATCGTAATAATAAGAAGGCTAAAGTACCACAAATCACCGTGAATTATGTTTGTATCATTAAGTAAACCTCATACTTAGGCGTAGATGTGAATGCTATGCTGCATAATTTGGCATTATTTATCAGTAAAAAAACAACTAGTAGACCTGCATGCCTACAGCCCACCCATGTTAACCTTGTGCCCACCCAAAAAATCAATTCTGGCTACGCCACTGGTCTCTATTAAACAATTGATGTCAATGGGTTCTTCATTTAGTAGATTGGATAGCAAACCTCATGTTCATGAATCGGTTTGAGTGAAGCAAATTGGAGGGGTATTTTGTTCAACCATGGCTTGCCTACTTACCAGGGAACAGTAAATAGATCTTTGGTCTTGATGGATCTTCAGTATGTAATCTCTGGCATATCTGCCTCAGCCTGAGACTACTGGGGAGGCTAAAGTGGCATGATAGTGGTATACAAGCATATCATGAAAGCCATATGCCCAATAGCTGAGTGCCCTAGAGAAAAGACAGGGCTGGGTGAATTGATGGCTGGAACAAGTACAAAGGGGACCAAAGGGGCATGTCCCTGTGGTACAAACTGACTAGCGAGACCCTGCTCAGATGGCTTTCTAGGTGTTGGTATCTGATGCCAATGTTAGCAGTTGAGGTGGGGCTGGGAACACAGTTCTAAGTGTGCCAATGGGAGAGGTTACAGACATGTGGGTAGAAGCCAGGAATATGGACTAGTAGATTCCAGTCCTGCTTGCTGCTACTGGAGCTCAGGTACTGCCTTTTTTTCTGTTAAGCAGTGTCAAGGCTTTTCTACCCTCACAAAAGGCAGATAGGCACTTGCAGTAGACTTTCTTAGTGCATATCTGTCTTGCTCAGGCATCAGGGCTGTAAAGTGGAAGAGAGGTTATGCTTGTTGGCTGGTTTTTGTACAGTATTTACAAAATCTAAAACATTTCAATTCAGGTCACAGTCATACTTTCATATATTTACAGACAATGAAACAGGTACAGTTTTAATGATCTCTGGCTTAATTGCAGTAAATTTCCAAGAGCAGGAGGTTGCAGCTTTTGAAACACTTCCACAATGTACCAGGTAATTTCACAATTCTATCTTCCTATGGTTCAACTGAAATAAAATCCAGAGTCTCCAAACTGTAGCATGTCTAACTGTCCTTCAGAGGTCTTGTTAGGCTTTGGTAGAGTGTGCAGCATAGATGAGGAATGTGAAAGTAAGCAAATAAGTTCATGCTTAGATAGCTGTGGCACCTGATGTCCCAGCACTGCAGAAATTAGCAGCCTGTCAGACCTTAATACTAGCAGCTACCTCAGCTAATTTGTAGTTATAGGCAATATATCAGAAACAAAACCTGTGTATCTGTAACATTTTAAATTTTATTTTAACATTAAAAAAAAGTTTGTTAAAAAATCTTTGTTCAACACAGAATATAATAATGCCCACAAATATTCACTCACCATTCATACTAATCAGCGAGATGTTACAGAAAAGTATTTTTCACATATCACAAATAAATCAACTAAAAAACAATCTCTTATTATCCACTTCTTTTCTTCTTTTAGGGTGGTATAATCCTTTCAAACACTATCTCCAGATATATCTGTTTCATATTATTTAATTTTCCTTGCCATTACTTTCTTCCCTACAAGAGACTCCTGTTTCACCACATGGTTTCATCAGGGGATGTAACAACTGCTTCACATCGGATTACTTCCCACCAACTACTGTTCCAAGAGAGATTACTCATTCCAAAAATTCATATCTAAAAAATACAAATATCCTTCACAATATTATTTCTCAACTTCTGACATGCAACTCCCATTTAAGTATACTCTCCGGTCACAATATATCACAAAATCAAACAATTAAACCCAGTCACCCCATACTTCTTACCTAAGCAGCAAATGTTTTTCAAGAGTAATTACCAAGTATCAACAGCAAATAGTCTGGGATATTTCACAACATGATAACTAAAAAGAAAAAACACCTTACAAACAGGAATAAGTATAGACATAACTACTCTCCACTTCCTCTATGAGTAACTCCACTTACCATCAGATTTTCTCAACCATAATTTCCACAATTAGGAATAAATCTCCAGCAGTTTTTTTTACCTCTTATTTCAAAATCGCTATAAAAAAAACACAGCGAAGAAACCAGAGGTTAATAGAGAATCCAAAACTAAACCATTACTCCATTAAAAATACACAAACCACTACTAGAATATTGCACAACTTACCCAGTTTGACACAATCAATTTAAATAGTTCAAAAACGCTACGGCTGTGCCTACCCCACCAAACTCACCCCATATATACTAGAGATATGAATCGTGTGCCCGATCGTTTTAACGATCAGGTTCGGATGGAGGGAGAAAACAATCGGATCGTTAGAGATGTGAATTGGAATCTGTTCCGATTCCAATCACATCGTTAATTTTTTAGTGAGGCCTGAGCAGATAAAAAAATAACCCCACCTCGACCCTTTACAAATGACCCCTTTGCTCTCCCACCCTCCCGAACCCCCCAAAATGTTAAATTACCTGGTGGTCCAGTGATGGAGGGGGGGGGGGTCCCGGCACGATCTCCCGCTCTCGGGCCATCGGCGCCATTTTGGCTACCACTGATAAAAATGGCGCTGATGGCCCGATAAAAAAAAAACTCACCCTGACCCTTTACAAATTACCCCTTTGCTTCTCCCACCCTCTCGACCCCCCCAAGAAAACCTTTTACATGTACCTTATGGTCTAGCAGGGGGTCCGGGAGTGAGGGCAAAGGCGATCGGCGCCATTTTGAAACTAGTCCAGCACCGAGGGTATGATTGAAGGGATGGCTCCCGGACCCCCTGCTAGACCATCAGGTACATGTAAAAGGTATTTGGGGGGGGTCGAGAGGGTGGGAGAAGCAAAGGGGTAATTTGTAAAGGGTCAGGGTGGGTTTTTTTTTATCGGGCCATCGGCGCCATTTTTATCAGTGGTAGCCAAAATGGCGCCGATGGCCCGAGAGCGGGAGATCGCGCCGGGACCCCCCCCCCCCCCCATCACTGGACCACCAGGTAATTTAACATTTTGGGGGGTTCGGGAGGGTGGGAGAGCAAAGGGGTCATTTGTAAAGGGTTGGGGGTGGGGTTATTTTTTTATCTGCTCAGGCCTCACTAAAAAATTAACGCTGTGATTGGAATCGGAACAGATTCCAATTCACATCTCTAACGATCCGATTGTTTTCTCCCTCCATCCGAACCTGATCGTTAAAACGATCGGGCACACGATTCATATCTCTAGTATATATGGGGTGAGTTTGGTGGGGTAGGCACAGCCGTAGCGTTTTTGAACTATTTAAATTGATTGTGTCAAACTGGGTAAGTTGTGCAATATTCTTGTAGTGGTTTGTGTATTTTTAATGGAGTAATGGTTTAGTTTTGGATTCTCTATTAACCTCTGGTTTCTTCGCTGTGTTTTTTTGATAACGATTTTGAAATAAGAGGTAAAAAAAACTGCTGGAGATTTATTAATAATTGTGGAAATTATGGTTGAGAAAATCTGATGGTAAGTGGAGTTACTGATACTGATACCTGTGACATAGTGAGGGCAAAGGCGATCGGCGCCATTTTGAAACCAGTCCAGCACCGAGGGTATGATTGAAGGGATGGCTCCCGGATCCCCTGCTAGACCATCAGGTACATGTAAAAGGTTTTGGGGGAGGGGGTCGAGAGGGTGGGAGAAGCAAAGGGGTAATTTGTAAAGGGTCAGGGTGGGTTTTTTTTTATCGGGCCATCAGCGCCATTTTTATCAGTGGTAGCCAAAATGACGCCGATGGCCTGAGAGCGGGAGATCGCGCCGGGACCCCCCCATCACTGGACCACCAGGTAATTTAACATTTTGGGGGGGTTCGGGAGGGTAAAGGATTGGTTTTAAAGGGTCGGGGTGGGTTTAGGGGTTGTTTTGGTGTGCCAGTTTTCCCGCCCTCCCCCAAATAATTCCCGTACTCGATTTAACAATTTTTCACGATAAATCGAGGGAATTCCTATTGTATCGAGTCCCTTACCAATTAATGACTATTTTAAAATTATCGGACGATAATTTAAATCGTTAAACGATTCACATCCCTAATATATACTAACATTCAAACGACATGAATATGTCAAACCAGCCTATGAGAACCTAGAGATTTAAACCCACAACATCCAAAGTGACATTTAAAGATGACATCACCCATGTATCAAACATCAATAAATCCTTCAGAACCAAAAACCCAAAATACAGCACAATCCCCTCCACTGCATCCTACCTCATTCCCAAAGCTATCACCAATATGAGAAATCAAATATAAACATTCCATTCAATGTCCAAGTTTGTCCTTTCGGTTCAGTAGTATCCCATTGAAAAATAAGTAGCTGTTCCTTTCTCAGCAATTGTAATGAAACATCACCTCCACGCAGTAATTGTACTCTATTAAGGCCACAAAATTGTAGCTCACTGAAATTGTCACATTTTCCACCAATGTTGTACAAGGTGTGCATTCTCTTTCTGTCTCCGAATACTACTAAGATGTTCCCCAATCCTTACCTTTACATATCTTTTAGTCTGACCTATATAAAATAGACCACATGGACATACCACAAGGTATATAACTTGATCCGTATTACAATCAAAATCACACTGCAAGACACTCTTCCAAGCCCTGGAACAAAAACAGATTTACACACCAAAACATATGAGCACACACTATATTTACCACACATTTGTTGTCCTTTAAATGTAGACTCGCATCGTATATCACAGAACATCGTTGAGGTCAATGAATCCCGTTAAGGAACGATTTATTCTATATGCTACCACTGGAGGTTGCTGAAATAACCCCTCACCTCTCAATATAGACCAGTGTTTATACACCATTGCTTTGATATCATAGGCCAGATATGAAAACATATCACACAGGCCATTCTGGTCATAGAGATACAATGTCCTGGCCATAACAAGCTGTCCCGGTTTGCATAGAGTGTCTGCTTATGTACCCTTTACATAAATGTTAAAATAAAGTCTTGCCTGATTCTGAAAGTCAGTATAAAGTGAGATTACAACTGTTATGAGAGAGCCAGGGGCAGTGACAACAACAGGACAGGGGCTGAGGACAACACTCTGCTGTGCTACAGGGAGCTGCCAGAGGCCGAGGCTGGAGAGCTGCTGAGATAATGAGAGGCTGATTGCTGTGATTGAAACAAACAAACAAACTTACAACAGAGAGGGGCGGATTTTCAGAGCCCTGCTCGCGTAAATCCGCCCAAAACCGGGCGGATTTATGCGAGCAGGGCCCTGCACGCCGGGAAGCCTATTTTACATAGGCCTCCCGGCGCGCGCAGAGCCCCGGGACTCGCGTGTCGGGGGCGTGTCGGGGGCGGGCCCGGTCATCGCGGCGTTTCGGGGGCGTGTCGGCAGCGTTTTGGAGGTGGGTATGGGGGCGTGGCTACGGCCCGGGGCGGTCCGGGGGCGTGGCCGCGCCCTCCGTACCCGCCCCCAGGTCGCGGCCCGGCGCGCAGGAGGCCCGCTTGCGCGCAGGGATAGGGAGGCGTAAATCCCCAGACAAAAGTTAGGGGGGGGTTTAGACAGGGCCGGGCGGGTGGGTTAGGTAGGGGAAGGGAGGGGAAGGTGAGGGGAGGGCAAAGGAAAGTTCCCTCCGAGGCCGCTCCGATTTCGGAGCGGCCTCGGAGGGAACGGGGGTAGGCTGCGCGGCTCGGCGCGCGCCGGCTATACAAAATCCATAGCCTTGCGCGCGCCGATCCAGGTTTTAGCAGCGTACTTTTGTTTGCGCCTGGAGCGCAAACAAAAGTAGGCTATTCGCGCGCCTTTTAAAATCTGCCCCAGAGAGTATAAGCATCTGGGAATATAAAAAAAGCAGCCTGAATTACAACTCTACCCAGATTTACACAGAACACTGAAAAGAGTTGTCAGTAGTTTATTCACTGTTGAAGCAGACTGAGTTTCACAGGAAAGAAATAAAAGGATCCACGTTGTGAAGAAAAGCAGGAAGTGCTGTTCTGCACTGTACATCCCCATCACAAGGGGGGGAGGAGGAAGATTTCCTTGTTTACAGAAGCCACAGGAGACCCAGAGGGTGCAGCGAATGGGTTAACTTTCTGATGCCAGGAGGCTGCATTGAACAGGAAACATCGTTTGCCATTGCGGAGAGAAGAAGAGGCTGAGGTGCTGAGGGAGTTGTGAAAACTGCTGTTGCCAGAGTGTTTTGCTCTTAACCTACTCAGAGAAGAAGAGGATGGAAGAAACTTTCCCTGCTGTGGTCACTTGCCACCGAGGAAACAGTTTCTGGGGACTGCTGTAGAGATTTGGTTTTTGTTTTTTTTTAAGCTCAGAATCAGGGAAGTCTAAGGGAGAGAGGTAAACGGCGCAGGCAGGTAGCAGTGACAGTTAATGATGATGTCACGAACCTCTCTCCATTTCTGAAGGGGGGGGGGGCCACCAATTTAAGGAAAAATAAGGAAAATTAGCCCAGGTTAAGCTCAAATAAGAGTAGTATTCAGGTTAGGGAAGGTTGATAACCTGTACAAAGCTGGCAAACATGCTCTGAAAAGTATTTTAATTATTCTATTTGGAATAATTGTTTTTAGACACAGAGGATGAACAAGGAAGTAAATTACTGGCAGAGACCTTTAAAGAAGACTATAAGAAGTACAGGAAAATAAAAATAAGTATTCTAAGACCAACAGAATTTAAATGAGAAAAATATAAATTTTATTTAACACCTAAGTACATATTAAAAGGTATTAATGAATAAAGGAAAATTAAATAGTAAGGAGACACATTTTTAAAAGGGAGGAAATGTGTCATGGAAATAAAAAGAAAGGAAAAACCTTTCTAAAAAGAACAAATGGTATAGTCTGCCACCCCTAGTAAACATAGTTTGTTCAGACATATCATCATCAGTTTTGTGTTAAGCCCTATAATCAAGCTTGTAGGAGAGGCTGTTTCTAGGGACACGTGTCATCAGCTTCCTTGGATACGAGTAAAGAGACCAGTGTAAGTGTATTGGAATTGGTAAAAGTGAAGGAGTTCAATTTCTGAACGATCGTTGAATGAGACAACTGAAAACCTCTGATTAACCACGCCAGCATTGAAACGCACAGCCATATTGAATGTACTAACATTTGAAACGCAATGGCATGCATTACGTACTTACTTACTGACATTCAGTGGAACGCACCACCATTTTGTTATAATAATATGTATTGTATTAATACGATTGCTGCTATAAAATGTCTAACACGTCAATTAAATGACGACACAATAAGTCTGATTATAAGCTACACCTACTTGAAGACCACGCTAGAAAATGCTTGCTCAGCAATGCTTAGAACGCATGTGTAAAAGATAAGAACTGTAAAGTGCATAAGAGCCAGCTCCTGAGGGGGCGTGGCATGCAGTTGTACTAAGCTGTTGTCTTAGCTGCATCTTGCTGGCAATAAAAGTCTATCTTTATGGATCAGTTGTCTGGGCCTCCTTTCTGACTAAAAATTAGACGGTTACATTGGCGAGCCAGCCAGGAGGTACCGGGGACGCTATTTTAGCCCCCCAGTTGGTCCGGTAGTTTGGCAACGGAGCGATCCCCCAGACTTACTTGGTGAGTGGCCACCGCTGAGTTCAGCGATCAGGTTTCTGCGGGGACCATTCCGCAGGACATCTCCCGAGACCTCTGGGCTGGTGATTCGGGAAGAAGGCTTTCTTGAAGACCGGAAGAACTTTTCAGGCAAGTATAATGGGAAAAAAAAGAAATGAGATAAGAAATAAGATAAGAATTAAGAATTAGAGACAAGTACAGCTAAATTACCAGCTAAATTACCAGCCGATCCGTTATTAAGAAGGATCGAGGGAGTCTTGATCAAGCTCCGCGCGGTGGCTAGTAGGAATCCTGCTCTGAAGACCCCGTGACAGTGAAGAAAAAAAGAGAAGAGGAAAAAAAATATATATATATATTTTTTTAATTTTACGTTACAGTTAATTTGGAAACAGGTTTCTTAGTTTGGGAACAGGTTTCTTGTTGTGTGAAAGAGAATGAATGGCCTCGCAGTTCTAGGCCAGGCGACCGCGTTCTAGTCGAGGCGAGTGTGATCCTTTTGTCTCTGGCGGATACGGACCCCTTACCTATCCGCTATCCCTTCCCTCCTTTGTCTGTGCCTCTATCCTAAGATGGGTGGGGGAGGTTCTACTCCACTAAAAGCCATGACAGAGCACTTCAATGAAGCGTTCGATAGGCATGCATGCACAAAGCCTGGCATGATTCAGCGGTGTGTGCATAGGTGGCCAAGTTTATGTGTCAACTGGCCACCGAAAGGAACCTTTGATTTCCCAACGGCATCGAGGGTCCGAATCATAGTAACAACGGAGGGCAAGCCAGGATACCCTGATGATATACTGTATATTAATGCCTGGATTGCAGTCATTCTGGATCCACCGTCATGGGCACGAAAATTAGTGGAGGGGGCCGCCCTTGTAATGGTGGCGCACATACAAAAAACGAGTGGCCGGAAGTCCCCAAACCGGAAGAGAAAGGGGAAGCCGGCCATCTTGGATTCTGATGATGACACGTCATCGGCGGCGGCCATATTTGTAGTACAAAAAGATACTGCAAGCCAAGAAAAAAAAGTTAAACTGCTGCCGCCCGCAGCGGTGCCCATATTAACAGAGGAACCAGAAATTCCGGCGCCGCCGCCATACGTTCCACTCTACCCACCATTGCCACCATTACAACCACTCCCGGCTTACGAACCAGCCGATTCAGTACCTAGTACATCTCAGGAAACAAAAGAAGAACTTAAAGCGGCCAAAGTCGAAAAAGAGGCGGAACCTTCCATCTCAGACGGCACCCGTAGCAAAACGCAAGCCGCAAGTCTACAGTTACCAATTAGAGAAACTGCAACTGTAGTGCCAGTGACACCTACGGGAGAAAATGAATATCGCACTACACAAACTATAAGGTTATTTACCTATGTGCCTTTCACATCCAGTGATCTTTTCAATTGGAAACAACTTGTTCCCTCATATACCGAAAAGCCAGAGCAAATGATTGATTTCCTCTCCGGAATTATTACCGCTCATAATCCTAATTGGGCAGATATTCGCCATCTAACTTCTATCCTCTTTACTACCGAACAACGACGACAAATACAACAGAACATGGAGGAAGCAGCCAGAGAAGGAGCTGGGTCAGACGGTGACCCGGAGGAAGCAGTGAGAAATCTCGCTCCACTCACGGACCCCCACTGGGATTACCAGACCTCCGGAGAACGAGAGCGCATTGCTGCCTACCAAAGAGCCTTTCTAGAAGCTTTAAAGAAAGGGAAAAAGAAAATTGTTAACATGAGTAAGATACAGGATGTGCTACAGAAGAAAGATGAAACTCCCGGAGATTTCCTTGAGCGTTTAATGGATGCGTATCGCAAATACAGCCCGTTTGATCCAGAAGATTCGAAAATTCATTCCATCATAGTCATGAGTTTTGTAGGACAGTCATACCCTGATATACGTCGGAAACTCCAGAAAACAGAAGCATTTGAGGGAATGACTATTAGTCAATTGAAAATTATGGCAGATAAAGTTTATGGGAACAGAGAACTTGAAGAAGAGAAGAAGGATAAAAAAGAAAGTGGTAGAAGGATGAGAGAAAGTGTTAGTCTGTTAGCCGCAGCGATGGAAGAGACCAATTTTGGTAACCAAACCAGGCATTACCAGGGATACCCTGGATACAGAGGCAGAGGCAGATCGCCATTTAGGGCACCGCATAGAGGAAGGTCGTTCAGAGAGGATCGTTCAGAGGAGGATCGTTCAGAGGAGGAAGAGTGCCTCTAGGGGCAAATCAATGCGCATACTGTAAACAAGAAGGACATTGGAAGTCTGATTGTCCGGAGACCGATCCACCGAGAGGAGAAGGATTTGGTCCTTCAAAATCACAGGAGACTGAGTGGCAAATGGCATTGGGCGAAATGTCGGACGATGAGAGTGATGATATAGGACGGGACTCTTGACTAGGCAAGGAAATACTTCCCCTTGATCCTCTAGTAGAGATAAAGGTTGGAACAAAAACATTTAAAGGACTATTGGATTCTGGAGCACAGCGATCCGTTATGACAACTGAAATAACTGTTCCTACATCTAAAAGTATTTCCATTGTAGGGGCCTCTGGTAAACCACTAGCAGCCCCTATCCTTCAGAATAGGCAGGTTCAAGTAGGAGGACAAATAGTAACTCACCAATTCCTTTACGTTCCAGGGTGTCCAGTACCACTAATTGGTAGAGATCTCCTTTGCAAACTAAGAGCCAATTTGCAATTCGAATCAAACGGTGAAATTAAAGCTTCTTTTGCTGACAATCCAGTTTCTTTAATTTGTCCTCTCCAAGAAGAATGGAGGTTACACATGCCTGTTATTGAAAAACCTATTGAGCATCGGTACGCAGCAAACACCCCTCTTAATGAAAAGCGTAGAATGTTGATGGAAAGTGTACCCCAAGTATGGTCTGAAGACAACCCAGGAGGGCTAGCCACCGACGCCACTCCTATATGGATTGAAATGTCAAAGACCTAACCAACCCCATCCAAAATGACAATAAGCCAAACTCCAGCAACATCTCAAGTGAAAAACTAGCACAATTCTTCAAGGACAAAGTTAACAACATCATCGCCAAAATTCCCCAAAACTACAACGACCCAGTTGACATCCCCCCTCCCATCCACACATGGTCACAATTCACACCCGTTGCTTCCACAGAAATCGAACCTATCATCAGAAAAACCAACCCTGCATCACACCCTCTAGACCCCATCCCCATCAAAACCCTAAAACTCATCAGAGAGATTATTGTCAAACCAATAACCTACATCATCAACTTATCCCTAGAACAAGGAATCTTCCCAGAAAAACTCAAAAACGCCATCATCAAACCAATCATCAAAAAACCTCAACTCGACAAATCCGACCCAGCAAATTACAGACCAGTCTCCAACCTCCCATTCCTAGCAAAAATCATCGAAAAAACAGTCAACAATCAACTCACAGAACACCTTGAAACCTATAATGTTCTACAGCCCGCACAACATGGTTTCAGAAAATTCTTCAGCACTGAAACCCTCCTCCTCTCTCTCACTGATACCATCCTTAGAGGACGCGACAAAGGCAAATCTTTCCTCCTGATACTTCTTGATATATCCGCCGCCTTTGACACCATCAATCACAGAACTCTCCTCACTAGACTTAAAGAAATTGGTCTCCAAGACACCACAATCAAATGGTTCAACTCCTACCTCTCAAACAGATCCTACATCGTCAAGACAAACTCATCTGAATCCTCTCAAGTGCCCCTCACTCATGGAGTCCCTCAAGGTTCTTCCCTATCCTCAACCCTATTTAACATTTACCTCATCCCACTATGCAAATACCTTTCAGAGGCAAACCTCACCTACTTCATCTATGCAGACGACATACAAATATTACTCCCCATAAACAAGTCCATTCAACTAACCATGGAAAAATGGAACAAACTCAGCTCAAATCTATCCCACTTGCTATCTCAATTATCTCTATGCCTCAACCAAGCCAAAACAGAAATCATTCACATCCACGATGACCGACCCTCTCTTCCACTCAAGTGCACCCCCTCCGACCACCCAGGAAGCTCAACCAACCCGGGAGTGCCCCAAATCTCACCCACGCCGTCCACAAGAAACCTAGGCGTAACAATCGACAGCCATCTCAACTTTAAACGACACATCTCCAATACAATCAAGGATGGATTCTTCAAACTCCAGACTCTAAAAAAACTCAAACCCCTTCTCTAAGAGCACGATTTCCGAACAGTCCTTCAATCAATTATCTTCGCAAAACTTGATTACTGCAACTCCCTCCTCCTTGGCCTACCAGAAATTCACATCAAACCCCTCCAAGTGCTACAGAACGCTGCCGCCAGAATCATCACTAACAACAAAAAATCCTCACACATCACACCCACTCTCAAAGAACTCCACTGGCTACCCATTACCCAAAGAATCCAGTATAAAACCCTCACCCTCATGCACAAAAAAATAAACAACAACAACATGAACTGGCTAAACAACGGAATACAACCTTACCCTACTCAAAGAACTCTCAGATCCACCAACACTGGCCTCCTAGCCGTACCCAATCTCAAATCTGCACACCTCAACGTCACCCGCAAACGAGCCATAACAATTGCGGGCCCCTCCTTATGGAACTCCCTCCCCACCTGTCTCAGAAATGAACCTTCATTGCAAGTCTTCAAAAAACACCTCAAAACATGGCTGTTCCTAAAAGCATTCCCACCTGACACGTAACCTACCCAAATTCAACTGCAACACACCACGCCCCCCTACACAAGCATCTCGCATCACCATCTTCCCTCCCTTGCACCACCTTCCCCCCTCCTATCCCCCCCATTCCCCCCTTCAACCCTCCCTGCCAACCTAACCTTAATATATCCTCATCAACAAGTCATTTATGTACATATGTTATATACTACATCAAATGTTCAACGTAATCCTGTTATTCCTGTTATAATTTGTATAATTTGTTATATTTATTACAATGTTACAATTTATTATTTTTATTACAATGTTATAATGTAAAATAGGGCTGTTACTACCCTATTCTTTGAGTTATCTGGAAACCGATGTGATATCTCGATCGAACGTCGGTATATAAAAGAAATAAATAAATAAATAAATAAATAAAATGAAAGAAAATGCACAAGTCATAAACCAACCTCAATACACCATCCCCTACATGGCCAGGCAAGGAATACAAGTACATCTGCAGAGACTATTTGACCTGGGAATTCTGCGGTGCATTCGATCTGCTTGGAACACCCCTCTATTACCAGTCAAGAAGCCAGGAACCAACGATTATCGACCAGTACAAGACTTAAGAAAAGTAAACAATCAAGTGGCAGACCTGGTAGCCCTTGTGCCTAATCCATATTCGATCTTGGCCCAAGTTTCTCCAAAATCCAAATGGTACAGTGTTATTGATCTTAAGGACGCTTTTTTCTCCGTTCCAATGGCGGAAGAATGCCAGAAAATCTTTGCATTTACATGGGAAAATGCGCATACTGGAATAAACCAACAGTATACATGGACTTGTTTGCCCCAAGGATTCAAGCATTCACCTACTTTGTTTGGAGAACAGTTGGCCAAAGACTTAAAAGGATACCAAGAGGAACACGGGCCAATTGTACAATATGTGGATGATCTTTTGCTCTCTAGAGAAACTTATCGTGATTGTGCACAAGCAACCCATCACTTATTAAAGACTTTGTACTTGAAAGGATACCGTGCAAGTAAAAAGAAAGCGCAAATCTGTGAACTAGAAGTGGAATATTTGGGTTTTCAAATACGTGAGGGCACTCGTTGTCTTGGAATTTCACGGACTAATGCTATAAGAGCTCAACCTACACCGACCTGTAAGAAAGAACTTCGTGCATTCCTAGGAGCTGCAGGATACTGTAGACTTTGGATTGCCAACTACGCAATTCTAGCTCAACCATTATATGATAAGCTACGAGGAAAAGAACCAGAATCTTATCCCTTCCAGTGGGAGGGACAAGAACTAACAAGTCTACGTCAAATGAAAGAAGCTTTGATCTCACCCCCTGCTCTGGGACTACCTGATGTAACAAAACCATTTCATCTGTTCGTTGATGAGAAAAAAGGCATGGCCATTGGAGTATTGACTCAAACTCTAGGGTCATGGGAACGGCCTGTTGCATATTTGTCAAAAGGAATGGACAATGTAGCTAAAGGATGGCCTGGCTGCCTTCGAAGCATTGCTGCTGCATGCTTACTGATCCCCGAAGCTGTTAAGCTAACATTTGGACAGATTCTGCAAATAACAACTCCACACACTATCCAAGGCCTACTTGAAGCCCATGGACCAAAATGGATGACAAATTCACGTCTTGTTAAATATCAAGCTCTGTTATGTGAGACTCCTGAAATTCAAATACAAGACAGTAAAAATTTGAATCCGGCTACTTTAATGCCGGCACCTGAACCTGTAAGCCACGATTGTGAAGAAGTCATGGCTACAGTACATTCCAGTCGACCTGATCTGAGAGACCAACCTTGGCAAGGTGCTTGGACTTTATTCACTGGCGGAAGTAGCCAAGTTATAAATGGAGTACGAGTCGCAGGGTATGCTGTAGTCTCAGAGGATGAAATCATTGAATTCGAACCTTTACCTCCAGGAACATCTGCACAAAAAGCTGAACTAATTGCCCTCACTCGAGCTCTGCAAGTAGCAGAAGGACAAGTTGTGAATATTTACACAGACTCTAAATATGCTTTCCTTACCATTCAAGTGCATGGGGCCTTATACAAGGAATGAGGATTTCTAACCGCAGAAGGAAAACAATTAACTAATGCACCAGAAGTACATGAATTACTAAATGCAGTCTGGTTACCTCGCAAAGTGGCTGTGATGCACTGCAGAGCCCACACTAAAGGATCTGATCCTATCGCGCAAGGAAATCAAAGAGCAGACCGCGCTGCAAAAGCGGCAGCCCAGGAATCATTTACAGCCAAAGCGACAACATGCCCTCTCTTGCAATTTCCAGGTGAAGTGCCCATCTATACAACAGAAGAGAACGAATGGGCACAATGTGAAAATTTCCATCAACAGAATGGATGGTGGATCATCCAAGATGGAAGAATATGGATACCTGAAACCATTGCTTGGACAATTGTTAAGGAAGCACATAGTAATACACACCTTGGACGTGATTCATTGGCAAAACTCCTGCAAAAAACGTACTACATTAATAGAATCACACAATTGACAAAACATGCAAGTAATCAGTGTGTTACATGTGCAAGGAATAATCCTCGCAATGGACCTGGCCCTGCTCCCGGGCATGTTCTCCGAGGAACTATACCATTTCAGGTCTGTCAGATTGATTTCACTCACATGATTCCGTCAAAAGGCTACAAAGCTATGCTTGTAGCGGTCTGCACCTACACCGGGTGGATTGAAGCTATACCCACACGAACAGAAACAGCAAGAGAAGTAGTCAGCCTACTTCTAAATCAAATCTTGCCGCGATATGGACTACCAAGACAGATTAATTCAGACAATGGACCAGCCTTCACTAGTGAAGTCACTCAGCAATTAAGTAAAATTCTGGGTATCCAGTGGCATCTGCACTGCACGTGGCGCCCACAAAGTAGTGGGCTAGTTGAACGAGCTAACAGAACTTTGAAAAGTCAGTTGGCCAAATTATGCCAAGAGACCAAGACCAAGTGGCCAGACATTTTACCATTAGCTCTGTTACATATTCGATGCCTTCCACAAAAATCCGGGCTAACACCTTATGAGATGATGTACGCAAGACCACCACCACTTCCATCATTTCCTGAGTCGCTGCAGATCCAAGGAGAAATGGCGCTCAGTAAGCAACTAAAAGGATTATACGATACTGTGGAAGCAATTCGCAAATACACCTGTGAGACAGAGCCAGTAATTCTAATCACACCCACACATCAATTCCATGTGGACGACTCTGTGTGGGTTAAAGAATGGGACAAGTCTGATTTCCTCAAACCTCGCTGGAAAGGACCATATACCATATTACTAATCACACCCACTGCTGTAAAAGTTTCAGGATGCCCTACTTGGATCCACTGGACCCGCATCAAACCTGCAGCTAAAACTTGGCAAGTCTCCAGGACTGGAGACAGTACATTGAGATTCACCAGAAATACATCCTGATGTAACTTTGAGTAACAAATTAACACAGTCCTAAGACTATTAATAACCTGTTTGTTTCTTTCCTCTTCCACAGGCATAATAGCACATGATTTCAACACTCTGGAAGTGGGCCGTCAGTGCTCTCATAGTTACCGCCTTGACTATCATATGCCCCTCTAACAGTGATTGGAAATGGTTCATAGCTACCATCTACATCATCATCTCTGCTCAGCTGTGGCTCATTTATATCTTCATAAGAGAGTTCTACAGTTACTAATGATATTCCTGTGTACAGTACCAAAATCTTCTCAGTCATCATTAAGCCACAATTGTACCGAATGTATCAAACAAGTACGCACAACAACTGAAGATGGATATCAGCTGGTTTTCACGATTATACATCAATCCCAACCGCTGCCTTCTTGTGCCGAGAAACCAGCTTGCTCTTTGAACACTACTCAGGGGCATCAGTCTTTCCATCGATGCATCCTGGACAATAAAATCATCTGCCATTCACCTACTACTCCCAAGTATTACAATGTAACGCTTACCACTGGGTTGCCTAAAGCATATACTTCTGACATCATACCCGATGGAAAAGGGATCCTATACTATATCAATTCGACAAAGGTCCTGATAGGAGGGCCTCCCAGTGTTACCCTCACTTTCAATGCCTGCTCAGCTCTTGACCGACATCCAAATGCTGTACATTGCGGATCTCCAGCATGGAAAAAAGCCTATACTTTCAACCACAAGTATCTTTGTCCCTATGATCGATCCAACAATCCTTCCAGGTGGTTACCATGCGCTGGAGACAAGAAGTTTTCCGGTTGGAGTTTGGTGTGTGACTACACTGGGGGAGGATACCCAGGATGCCCAGGAGTGGGCAGACTATCTAAAGGGACTGGAAACATTGTTACTTTAGAATGGCCAATCAGGACTGAAGGATCCCCTTGGCAAGATACTTGGGGTTTCGGAATTGATGGAACCGGAGGGGATCCCATGACGTACCTCACTATTACTCAGCGATGAGAGAAACCGCGCCCCGTTCTCCACCAGACCACTGTGGTGGGATATCAATCCTTCTTTGATGAAATCTCTCAGCTCGACGAGGAACTTAAGAAACATGCTATTTCTCATCAAGCAAAGAATATGTTTATAAACCTGGCTGAAAATATAGCACTATCCTTGGAAGTTAAAAATTGCTTTGTCTGTGGAGGTACCAACATTGGAGAACAATGGCCTTGGGAGGCTAAAGAGATCTTCCAGACTGACTTAGATGCCATGAATTACACCACAACATACAACCGAAAGCACAATCCTTATGAATGGGCTCTTCAAACCTATGTTATTGGAAGACAATGTCTATCACGACAATTTTCTAAATTATACACGGTGCCCATCGGAAATTCCCCATGCACCGGAGTCCTTACTGTGATGAAAAACAATTATACATGGTGGCAAACAGAAAATCAGACCATACCCACCCCTTTTTGGACTGAGCCCAGGTTGAATGCTACATGGAAAGTAGCTGGACAACAAGTAACTCAATTTATAGCCCCTGATGGCTATTATTTTGTATGTGGATGACGGGCTTATGAACAGTTACCTCCTAAGTGGTATGGTACTTGTTTCCTCGCAACCATACGTCCTAGTTTCTTCCTGCTACCAGTCACAGCAGGTGAGACTCTAGGTGTGCCTGTATATAGCCCCATGAAACCAAGCAGGAGGCGAAGAGCTCATCAAGTTTCTATTGGAGATTGGTCTGATAAAGAATGGCCACCTGAACGGATTGTAGAATACTATGGTCCAGGGACCTGGGCAGAGGATGGTTCATATGGATATAGAACACCTGTGTACATGAATAATCGTATCATCCGACTTCAAGCAGTTCTTGAGTTCCTTACCAATGATTCAGCACTTGCTCTAAATATCCTGGCTAAGCAAAATACCAAACTGATTACTGCTGTATACCAGAATCGATTAGCCCTGGATTATCTCCTTGCTCAGGAGGGTGGTGTATGCGGGAAATTTAACCTTTCCAATTGTTGTTTACAGATCGATGATAAAAGCAAGGTCATCGAGGAAATCACAGACCGCATGGTGCGATTGGCTCATGTTCCTGTGCAGACCTGGTCTGGGGCCCTTGATTGGACAGCCTCATTGCCTACCTGGCTTTCCTCTATTCCTGGACTGAAAGAACTTGTATTTCCTTTGTTGTTCTTCTTACTCTCCTGTGCCCTCCTCCCTTTATGTTTCCCTCTCTTACTCAGGAATCTATCTACCATGATGGAGAAGATTGCTGATCGGAGAGCAGCTGCCCAAATCATGATGCTGAACCAATATGCCTCCATCTCGTCATTTCCCACTTATGACTCATCTGATTCAGAAAATGAATCCTCTGTGTACTATGACACTGACCTCTAATGCAATTAAAACATAAGGCCACCATGTTTGTTAGGGTAAAAGTCCGGCTACAAAGGGGGGGGGGGTGCTCCAATAGGGACCCCTCGTCTCAAACCGGTGAAGAAATCAACGACCTAGCAAATATTTAGGGCCTGCATCATGTGAATGTAGAACTAATCATTGTTTGTCTTTTCAGCTACCTCACAGATGACAGTGATACTTCTGCCTTCTGCCGAAGTTGAAGTATCAAAGGGGGGAATGAAGGAGTTCAATTTCTGAACGATCGTTGAATGAGACAACTGAAAACCTCTGATTAACCACGCCAGCATTGAAACGCACAGCCATATTGAATGTACTAACATTTGAAACGCAATGGCATGCATTACGTACTTACGTACTGACATTCAGTGGAACGCACCACCATTTTGTTATAATAATATGTATTGTATTAATACGATTGCTGCTATAAAATGTCTAACACGTCAATTAAATGACGACACAATAAGTCTGATTATAAGCTACACCTACTTGAAGACCACGCTAGAAAATGCTTGCTCAGCAATGCTTAGAACGCATGTGTAAAAGATAAGAACTGTAAAGTGCATAAGAGCCAGCTCCTGAGGGGGCGTGGCATGCAGTTGCACTAAGCCGTTGTCTTAGCTGCATCTTGCTGGCAATAAAAGTCTATCTTTACGGATCAGTTGTCTGGGCCTCCTTTCTGACTAAAAATTAGACGGTTACAAAAGCACAAAGACTGAATTTAAAATCAGAGATGTTTTAAGAGTCAACAAAGCTACCTAAAAATTAATAAGAACATCAGTATGTAGTAAAAATTAAAAGAGGAACCATCAGACAATATTAAAAGAGAGAAATAATTAGCTCCCAGGACTATTTGTTGAAATGACATCATCAAAAGCAGGGATAGCCTTGCAAAAAAGCAAGTTTGCTTACCGTAAACGGTGTTTCCGTAGATAGCAGGATGAATTAGCCATGCTGTCATGGGATCTGTCCATCAGGTCCGGGAGGCGGAGCTTGATAAAGCAGAGGTTAATTTTTGAGTCCCTCTGCGGCTGCACGTGGGTTCCCGCGCAGGAAGTACAAGATCTCCTCAGTCTGTGATTAAGCTGTATTGTAGTTGAAAAAGTTAGTGACTGCCAGGGAGGAGGGTGGGTCAGCATGGCTAATTCATCCTGCTATCTATGGAAACACCGTTTACGGTAAGCAAACTTGCTTTTCCCATCGATAGCAGGGCTGAATTAGCCATGCTGTCATGGGAGTCCCAAGCTCCCGATCACGTTAGAGGAAGGGTTAAATTGGAACGTGATCAAATAGGGTGGCAGTCAAGGAGCCTCAGAGGATATAGAGTGCAAAACTGCTTGCCCTATCTTCGCATCTGCAGAGGCTTGTTGATCCAGACAGTAATGCGAAGTGAATGTGTGAAGGGAAGACCAGGTAGCTGCTTTGCAAATGTCTATGGGCTGTACGTTACGAAGGTGCGCCCATGAAGTAGATAAAGCTCGTACTTGGTGAGCTGTGGGTGTTGAAGAAAGAGTTATGTTGTTCTTCTCATAACAAAATTGAATACATTGAACTATCCAACTGGAGATGGTACGTTTAGAGACTGGTAATCCTGGAGCCTTTGGATCAAAGGAGAGAAACAATTGCGAAGGTCTAGATAAGGTATGAGTTCTGGAGATATAGTGTTGTAGAACTCGTTTACAGTTGAGCATGTGAAGGAGCTTTTCCCTTGAATTGTGATGAGGCTCTGGGAAAAAGGTCGGTAGTTCAATACTTTGATTGATGTGAAAGTGTGTGACTACTTTTGGTAAGAACAATGGATGCGTTCTAAGTACCACCTTCTGTGGAAAAAACTGTAAATATGGAGAATAGTGTACTAAGGCTTGTAATTCACTCACTCTTCTTGCTGACGTAACTGCAACAAGAAATACTACTTTCCAAGTGAAATATTTGAGATGAGTCGAGTCCAACGGTTCAAATGGAGGACACATAAGCTGGTCTAATACCGTGTTGATGCTCCATGGAACGGGAGGTTTTGCAACTGGCGGATGCAAATGAGATAATCCTTTGATGAATCGAGAAAGGAGTGGATGGGTAGATATAGATGCATTATTGAAAAGTCTATGATAAGCTCCTATGGCACTGAGATGTACCCGAATGGAAGAAGTGGCTAATCCAGTGTTGTATAGGGTGCATAGATAATCTATAAGTCTCTCTGGAGGACAATCTATTGGTTGTATGCCCCTGGACACACACCATAGGGAGTAACGTTTCCACTTATAGTTGTAATTGCGTCTGGTAGACAATTTTCTTGATTCCAGCAGGATCAATTATGCCTGTTGCGAAATATTTTGCTCTGTTAAAAGGCACCGTTCAACATCCACGCCGTTAAATGAAGAGAGGCATGTAAAGGATGCAATAGAGTTCCTTGATCCTGGACTAGAAGGTCTGGACGTTGAGGGAGACGTATGGGAGGTTCCTGTGACAATCGGAGCAGGAAACTGTACCAAGGCTGGCGCGGCCAAGCGGGCGCTATGAGGATTAGTCGCGCCTTGTCCTCTATGCACTTTTGAATGGTTCTCGTTATGAGGGGAATGGGCGTAAAGGCGTAAAGGAGATCTCTGGACCAAGGGATCAGAAAGGCGTCCTGAGCTGTCCGGAGAAGGCTGGGATGTATGGAGCAGAAACGCGGAACCTGTGCGTTGAGCTCCGTCGCAAATAGGTCGATGGTTGGGGTGCCCCACTGTTCGAATACATGTTGGGCGACCTCCGAATTGAGAGTCCATTTGTGAGGATGGAAGATCCGACTTAACTTGTCCGCTCTCGTGTTGACTATTCCTGGAAGATAAGTCACTTGTAGGTGGATACAGTGCTGATGAGCATGGCGGTAAATTAGTAGTGTTTCTTTGCAAAGGGGCCAGGAACCCGATCCACCTTGCTTGTTGATGTAGAACATGGCTACCTGATTGTCTGTATAGACCATTACTCTGCGGCCTTTCAGATAGTCCTGAAATGCTAGAAGGGCATTCCGGATTGCTCTGAGCTCTAGTAAGTTGATTTGAAGGCTCTGTTCAGACAAGGACCACAGACCTTGTGTCTCGTAAACTTCTAGGTGTGCCCCCCAGCCCATTCGTGACGCATCCGTGGTCAGGACCATGTCGTGGCCGGGCATTCTGAACAAAGCTCCCCTGGATAATGTGTTGGGGGACAGCCACCAAGTGATTTCTGTCTTCATATGAGAAGTTAGTGAAATTGTGTGAGTCAACAGCTGAGAGTGTTGTCTCCATTGACGTTTTAGTCCCCACTGAAGTTGTCTCATATGTAACCTTGTGTTGGGAACCGTAAAATTTGCCGCCGCCATGTGACCCAAGACCACTAATATATGTCTGGCTGTCGGCGAGGGAGTGTTTAGTAGTTTGAGCAGAAGAGTTCGTAGGAGAAGAAGTCTGTCTGCTGGAAGGAAAGCCCTGCACTTGGTATTGTCCAGATACGCCCCTATGAACTGCAACTGTTGGGTAGGTTGCAGATGTGACTTTGAAAAGTTTATTACTAGACCCAACTCCTGGAGACAGAGAATAATTTTGTGGAGATGAGTGATCAGTTTGTCTCGAGTCTGCGCCACGACGAGCCAGTCGTCCAGGTAAGGAAATATCGTTATGCCTTGTTGCCTGAGATAAGCCACCACCACTACCATGCATTTGGTGAAGACCCTGGGGGCAGCCGACAACCCAAAGGGGAGCACCTTGTACTGATAATGCTGATTCTGGAAACTGAAGCATAGGTAACGCCACGAAGTGGTGTGCATTGGGATATGTGTATAGGCATCCTTCAGGTCGATGGAGCACATCCAGTCGTTGGGTTGCAGGAGAGGAAGAATGGTCTTCAAGGATACCATTTTGAATCTTTCCTTTACAAGGAATTTGTTGAGCTGTCGGAGATCTAGAATGGGACGTTGACCCCCCGATTTCTTTAGTACCAGGAAATAGGGGGAGTAGAATCCCCGGTTTCTTTGAGAATAGGGAAGTGTCCTGATGGCTCGATGTTTGAGCAAGGTGGAGATCTCCAGCTGTAGTTGATCCTGCGCCTTTCAATGTTGTAATATGGGAGGGCGAGGTAGAGTTGGTGTTGCTTGAAATTGCAGTTGGTAACCTTGACGAACAATCTGTAATACCCATTGATCGGACGTAATGTGTTCCCAGGCTGAAAGACATGCTTGAATTCTCCCTGGTGGTGCAAGGGAGTGTGGTGGTGGCTGTGTACTCAAAAAGACTGCGCCGGTTTTGCAGTTGCAGTCGACTGCTGTGGTTGCGAACGCTGGGTACGGGGTTTCCCCCGTCTCTGGAATTGTGATTGTTGAGATTGCTGCTGAGGTCTTTGATAGGCTGGATATGGCGAAGGTCTGTAGGCCTGATAAGAACGAAAGGGTCTACGACCGTAAGAGGAGCGCTTATTGGAGGCGTATGGTCTTCTTGGATATTGGGAAGAGGAGGTAGATTGTAGGGATTGTACCGCAATAGCTTCCTCCTTTAGTTTCCCCACAGTTTCTTGAAGCTGCGTTCCGAACAGATTGTCCCCCGTGCAGGGGAGGTTAGCCAGTTTATGATGAACGTCCTCCCGAATTGTGCTGGAGCGTAACCATGCAGTACGGCGGGCTGCAATCGAGATGGCGGAAGCTCTAGAAGAAGTCTCCAGGCCTTCGTAAATCGACCTGAGTAGGTGCCTAGTGCACTCTTCCATGTCATGAAGTTTTTGCGGCGAGCCTTCTGCTGAGGTGGTTAGCAATCCTTTGGTAGCCTGTAGACATTCGTATAAGTATTGCACCATGTAAAATTGGTGGTGCATGATTCTCGTCGTGAGCATTGAGTTGTGAAACATCTTACGTCCCACTTCATCAAGATATCTATGATCCCTGTTTGGGGGATAAGAGGAGTGAGTCTTTGCTTTCTTAAAACGCTGCATCGCCGATTCCACCACAATAGACTCATGTGGCAGTTGAGGCAATGAGTAGGGAGGATCCTTTTTCATTCTGAACTTCAGATCTGATTTTCTAGAGACCGCTGATATAGTCTGTGGTGTTTCCCAAGATTTTAAGAGAACTTGGTGTAGTAAATCATGTGGTGATAATGCCGTTGGTTCCCCTGGTGTGTCGAATATTTTGAGGAGGCCTAAAGTTTCCGCTCGTGGATCGGCCTCTTTTTGTAACTGTAATTGTAAGATATTGCCAAGCTTTTCTAAAAATTTAGGATACGAAAGATCCTCAGGTGGGGAATAAGGTTCAGGAGGTTGCTCTTGCGGGTCGGAAGGAAACCCCGTGGAAGAGGAAGGTGAAAGAGAAGGGGAATGAGAATCCCTGATATCTTGCGGACTGGCTGGAAGCTGTTAGGTGTGAATTGAGGCCGGGGAAGAAGGAGCGTCCAGTGGTGCAGTAGCCGCCGGTGGAGCTTTATGGGCAGATGTTGGTGAATCCTGATGAGACATCATAAATGCGGACTCCAACGTCTCGTAGAAACCTGCGAGGGATTGAGAGAGTTGTAAAAAAGCCTGTTTGGCGTGTGACGGCATGGAAGGTTTAGGACGGGTAGGTAACTCCTGATCCCGGTGAGGAGAAAGCTGACGGTGAACCGATGCAGGGGAATAGCTTGGAGCTCTCGATGAGTGCGAAGAAGAAAGGCAGACTGGAGAATTAGTCTGATGCTTGGATCTTGAAGAAGAAGAACGTGAAGATCGTCGTCTAGAATCTGTAGACCTTGTCCCCGAGTCCTTTATGTGTGAATGAGGACGGTGGGAATGTTTGTGGCCATGTTTACCATGTTTGGTATGGCTGTGATCTCGTTTCTCAGTCCGAGATGAGGCGATCGAAGGCTGTCTCGAGCTTGTGGAAGTGGATATCGATTGAGGGGAGCGATGCCCTCTTTCTTGCTGTAGGAGCATGGGTTGAACCCCTTGTCCTGTAGTGGTAAGGTTAGATTTCCCAGAGAGGCTATACAATTCTCGCCGGCGATGAGTAAGTTTAGAAAGTTTTACTCTGGGAGGCGAGTCCGTATGTGTATGAGTCGCCGCAGTGGTTGAATTATTGTCTGGATTCTGTGATAGTAAAGATGGCGCCGAAAAGGGGGCCGAATCCTGCTGAGATGAATGCGGTGCCAGTATCTGCTTCGCGCCTGTCGGCGCCAATCCCGGCACCAACTGCAATGTAGAAGTCGTCTGCGCCAATCTCGGCGCCGTTGCGCCTTGTGGCGCCGTATTTGCAGAGTCCCGACTGGGCGCCGTATGCGTCGACGAGAGAGACGGCCTCTCCCGCGCCGAAGAGGACGGCGCCGTGCAGTCCGAGGGAGGTGTCGGCGCCGGGTGATGCTTCCTCTTTTTTAAAGATGGCGGTGACGGCGCCGCAGAACGGCGCGGCACATGAGGTAACTCAGATTTTTTCTGTGGCCGAGTAGGCCTTTCTGCGCCGTGCTTATGGCTCCTGTGAGCTTGAGACGAAGGAGGCACAGAGTCCCCAGAAATTACTGAGGGACGTGGCGCACTCATCGAGGGCCGATCCCGGTCTGAAGAATCAGGGCCCTGACTCTTACTTTTAGCGTAGTCAACGGAAGCCGCCCGTTTTTTCGTTTGTGCAGATATCTTCGCCGGTCCCGGCGAAGAGTGACTTTCGGAAGGCTCCGAGGTGCTTAGGAGTTCTCTCAAACGGTAGGCCCGTTGCCGCTGTGCTCTCGGGGACATCCGAGCACAAAATTCACATTCTGAAACTTTATGCTTCACCCCGAGACATCGATGACAGCAGTCATGTCATGTCTGTAACAGACATGACTTTGCCACAGCGGCATCTTTTAAAACCGGACTTAGACATGAGGAGATGACCAAACTCCGCGTGCGTTCCCGTGCGCGGAAAGAACAGACTGAGGAGGAGATCTTGTACTTCCTGCGCAGGAACCCACGCGCAGCCGCAGAGGGACTCAAAAATTAACCTCTGCTTTATCAAGCTCCGCCTCCCGGACCTGATGGACAGATCCCATGACAGCATGGCTAATTCAGCCCTGCTATCGACGGGAAACAACAAGTGACAGTTTATAGAGAAAAACAGTTAGGAGTCAGCCCTTGAATGGAGAGGAACTGTTGATGGAGTTCTCTTCAATTAAGGCCTAATACGTATAGGAAAGTAGAAATGGATAACAGAACAGCTAGGAATGTTTGATAGATGTTTGAGAAGTGTGAATGAAATGATTTTCTTTACAATTTAAAGAAGTTTGTATTGGTTTAGTTAAAGTAATTTACAAGTGACTCCGCGTATTAATGTCACTTTAGTAAGGAATGTAAACAATTGAATGAATGTTCTTTAATAGCTGTTCTGTGATTTTAAAGTGAGGGATAATAATTATTCTTTGTTTTAATGTAGTTAGTATGAACAAAGTGTCAATAAGTAAACAAAAGACATTCATATTAGGGTACATTACAGACTAAGCTTGCGGAAGATCTAGGAGCGGATTTGGGAGATAGTCTTATCTTTTTGAGTTCTTTAAAGAGAGTATAGTAGGAACAAGATTAAAGAAAGAAGAAAGAAGAAATAACTGGCCAGCAACGAAAGAGCATCTGCAAGAAGAAGAACAGATAAGTGACTTTGCATAAGAAACATAGTAATAGCCAGGCCTGAGCTCAATTCATATAACAAGAAGGAAAAGAAAGCAAGGATTATCATCAAGATACTATAGATGGACTGTATTATTATCTTTAGGGATACTAAAAAAATAATAATTACTTATTCAATATAAGTTACTATATTATATTGTTCTATATGATTCAGGTTATATAGAATTTCATTTATAACATCTGATTTGCTATAGAAATAATTTCTGTAGAAATAAAAACAATATATTACTATTATAATAGTGATATTATTCATTTATAAAATAATGGTAAACTATATTCCTGTGTATGAAACATCAAACTTGTTGCCACAGCTTTACTGCAACACTCGGCCGCTAGAAGTCTTCCCACAGGGATTGGTTTGCCAAGGGGGCTACATCCTTTGGTGTAGAAGCCGAGGATGTAGAAGAAGTGTTAATAAAAAACCCTCTCCCGTTACACTTATATGCCCTCCTTATAATCTTCCATTATAAGCCCTCTCAGGATAGAGAAATACCTACAGTACCTGAATGTAAACCCATGTGATATCTCAATCAAATGTCAGTATATTAATAAATAAATACATCTCACAAATATTCAGTGTAGATCTCCTGAAAACTCCACCAGCATGTAGCACTTGAAAACTGGAGTTGCCTACTCCAGGTGTATTAGATCAGTGGTACTAAAATACCTAAGGGACTGCCTGGCTAGTCTGGATTTCAGGATACCCCTAATGAACATGCATGAGATATGTTTGCATGTATGACTTCTGGTGTATGCAGATATTTTTCATGCATATTCGCAAGGGCTAGCCTGGAAGTCTGACTGGCCAGGCAGTCCCTGAAGACCAGGTAAAGAAGCACTATACTAGATTACATACAAAGCTTTGCACGACCCACAATTATTCATGTCATCAAGGCAGGGGTTATGAGAGGTGCAGATGGCAGAGATTAGTAGAGACTTGAAGTTACGGAGGAACTGGTAATTACTAATTAGTCCATGCAGAACTGTGATCTGTGTCTGACTTTATCATGTGCCCTACAAGCTCACTGGGCTGCCAGTTAAATCATTATAAATGGAGGGTGTGTGGGCCCTTTAAACTCCCTGACTTGCCTTGAGCACGGCGGCAGAGGCCTTAGATTAGAGCGCGCTCAGAGGGATAAGGAAGGCTTTGATTGCCCTGACCGGAAGCAGCTGCAGGCGCTCCGGATAATCAGCCCTGGGTGGGTGGAGCCTGCAGCTTTTAAAAGCGCCGCCTCAGAGGAGCTTGGGTCAGGGAAGGGTGAACAAGGCTGTCAGCTGCTACTCGCAAAGCTCCAGGAACAGGTTTGCAAAACGAAAGCAGGGTATTCTTGTCTTCTTCTGTTATTAACCTGTTTGGGAACAAAGTTTGCCCAAGGATAGATATAGAGGCAGCCCCGAAGACTACCAAACATTCCTGTGCCCTGTAAATAAGTTGGTTATGGATTTGCCTTAGTTATCTCCTTTCAAAATTGCTTTAAAAAGTAAGGGAGTAGCAGCCTGCAAAGCACAGAAGAGGAAGATCAGGTGAGTCCTGATTTTTTTTAAACTGTGGTGCTGTCTTGTGTGTGTTCTTATCCAAGTATTTAACTTCCTGTTAGCTCTGTTATAAAACTGGAATTTGTGCTGTATGGAAAGAGCCCTTCGTTTTCGGAAGGGGTTGGTTTCTATCTGAACTGTTTCCCTATTTATTCCTTCCTTGCCTGTGGAAATGTGGCTCTGTTCTGCTGCTGTTTGTGCTTTAGGTGCTATTAGGCTGGTTTTGGTAGGAGTCCGTGTCTGCCTGCATCCAATGCTCCTCTAAAAGAGCGATCCAGAGTGTGTGGGGGATAAGAGAAGCAGGGACACCAGGAAGGGAATTAAATAAAAACTGTAAACTGTGATGGTTGGACGGAGAGGGTAATAATGGGGGGGCAGTACTGCAGCTATCGACGGGAGGAAGCCTAACTGAGGAAAACTTCTGGCACAATCTCCTCAATACCAAGATAAGTGGTTTTTTTGGGGGGTGTTTTGTTTCACTGTCAACACTTAATCCAGGATCTGTATGGAAGAGAACGGAGAGGAGGGGGTGGCAGGGGTATTGTGACTATCTAGGAATGTTAGCTTTATCCCCGTGCAGGATATTTCATGGCAGGGGATGGACTTGAGGTTTTTAAATTACTGATGTCTTATGAAAGGTTTGGGTCCCAAATTGCCAGCGGTGGCTTCCCGAGCCCTAGAAAGAAAGTTACAGTCCCTGCCTTTCTCGCTGAGAGGAGTTTGCACAGTAAGGCATCGCAGCACAAGTTACTGGAACAAGATAGCAGGAGGCTTTCCGGGGTAGATTTCAGGCTTTTCCCTAGCAGAGACTATTAACAGCTCCCCCTTCCCACCTTCCTTCTGCTGCTGCCTGCTTACAGGAAAGTACTGTAATGCCCCATTTCTCTTCAGACTCATAAGGAGTCTTCCAGTTTTAGCACAATCCTTGCTGGTGAAGATGGAAAGATTTCAATAAGCTAAATATAAGTAGGCAAAATTGCTTAAAATAAACTTAGTAAAAATTGTAACCAGTCTGCATGTGATTCATTGGCTGTCTCCAGTTCTTCTGCTAGTAGCTCTCACATTGGCAATTCATGTTCTGACCCAGTCTTAACCTGAGAGCTGTGTGACAGGACCCCTACCATGTATAAAAAATGGCTTCTTTCTATACAGTGAAAACAGAAGTTAGGATTCAGAACCCAAAGCATTTAATCTGGTGTGGAGGAGTAGTCTAGAGCAGCTGCCTACAGACCAAGAGAACTGGGTTAAAATCCCACTCTCTCTTTGTGCCCTTGGGCAATTCATTGCCTTGGGTATGAACTTGGATCCTAAGCCCCCTGGGGATAGGGAAATATCTACAGTACCTGAATATAATCCCCTTTGAAGTAAATATAAAAAGCTAAGAATCTTTTTCCATCTGTGACCCAGGAGTTAAATTTCCAGTGCTCCTAAAAAGTGAGTTAAGGTTATGCATCTTTGCTTTGTAGTAATAACTGATGTCATTGTAAATGAGGGATTTATATGGATGTGCACTAATTGCTGCACAGTGTACTAAAATTATTGAATCTGTAAGTTTGCATGTGTGAATGTGTTCAGCCTAGCATGTCTAATTTCATTGGTCCCTAAACTGGACAAAGGAAGGGTTTCACATCCATAAACTAATGGATTGCCCTTTATAATTTTTCCTGTTAAAACAATACAATTAAAAATTGGTGTAGATTTTATTCCTTGCTTTTGTTCTATTGGCTTTGGTGTTCATGGCTTTGTTAATGACTTTATGCTCATCTGATATGTAATTGTGGATGATGCTCCCCTGGATCTGGAGCACTATTACTGCAAAACACCATTTATAGATGGTTCAGTCCTGCTGTCCATGTCTTAGGGAAGCGACCAGAATGTAGAATAAAGTTAAATCTACTCATATTTACTGAATTTTGATGTTGCTGTATTTCAGCATTTCATTTAGTATCCTGTCAGGGCCATAGTCTGGGTTGAGATGTGGAGTCCTTCTTTGACTTCCTATTTTGTAATGGTGGTGTCAAGTAGTTACTATGATTGCTTTTTCTTGTAGAATATTTGTGGGAAATATGCGCTTGCCAGCAAGCCATTTCATCAGGGTTTAAACACTAACTTCCCTTCTCCCTGACATTTGCCTGAATAAAAGCATCACTTGTGCTTAAGTCTCTGCCTAGGAAAGGATACCTGACTTCATGTTTTTCTCTGGCTTTTAATTAATCCTGTTAGCCTGAAAGAGGGGCTGGGTGTTCCCTAGTCAGAGGCAGGACAAAGTCAGGAGGTATAGATTTCAGCAGCCAATGATATGATCCGTGCACACCCCCTGAGCCAAAGCCAATGGTGTAATGACTCTTCTGTTGCTATGGGAAAGTAGCCAATCATGTAATGACACATCATCTGCCTTTGTATGAATGTACAATAAAAGGAAGAGGCTCTGAGGACAAACCCTCTTTGCCTTCTCTCTTCCTGCCTGCCATGAAAGCTGTGAGATGCCTCTTCATTACTCCTACAATATTTGTTTCTTGGTGTCTCGCCTTGAGAGCTTTAAATCTAATCTCATAGGTGCTGGAAATGTTCAGTCTGTATCTTCCATTTTGGTTTGCTACTATCACTCTGGTTTAAGGTTTTCTATATCATAGATAGTAGGAACTGTATTAATTGGCTTCAGTTTTTGTGCACATGTAATGGGTTGAAAAATGGCAGCTTTTGCCTTGTAGGCTGGAAAACAGTACCTGAATGTAATCCACTTTGAATTGCTGTGAAAAGTGGAATATAAATCTAAATTTCTCTCGCTAGAAAACTACTACAGGTTATGCAAGTGTGAAAAGCTCTATTCTTTTCTTTGTATAATACATGCACACAACATACTTATGACAATGTCTGATAAAACATAGATTATATTATAAAATTTTATATTCAGTTAGATACCAGTGTTTGTTTATAAAGCAATAGAAAATATATTTACAGTGATCATTTAGCTTCCCAGTGTGAGCAGGATATCATTTATAAAACACAGTACTGGACATCAATCATCATTTCAATGGCACTCCAAGCAATGGTTTACTAGGATTGCTTAATGGTGCTCCTTTCAATCTAACTTTGTTTTATAATTCTCTGGCTTACTTCCAAATTGCTTAATCCCAAACAATCTAATCTGGTCAGGCAATGGTTCCTTATGGTAGATGAGGCAAGTACAGGAGGGGTCACTCAGACAGCAAGTGTCGTCCTATAAATGCCATCATATACCACACATACCAGCATGGTTTACTGTGTTCTACTATCCCACATCGCATGTTGGAGGCTTCTTCATGTCCACCAAGTAACTCCTTACAATCTTCCACAGCATGTGCTAGGGTTTTGTAACTTCAGATTGTGGAAGTAGATGCCGTGAACCTGAGGGGCTTTTGTTTCCTTTGTCTTAAGACTTTACACTGTACCAAACTTTTAGATATGGCAATCTTTTTATAGTTCATTTTGTTTAATGATTCCCTTGCTAATCTATGGGAAAAATACATTTGTCAACTGCTTAGTCTGTTCTGAATGGCTGCAGTTCTTGGTGTTAATCTGGCTTCCTGCTCCCTTTTCTAAGGGTGCCGGATAGCTTGTATTACTCTGGTGTCCCCATATACTTGGAGTCTGAGGATCTTTGGGGTGTGGCATTGGTGCTAATTTGCTTTGACTTACAGATGTATTGGACATCTGGCTGTGGGCTGATAGGTAAGATTTGATATCATGTTCCTCTTCTGTTTGACCCAGTCTGCTTGTTCAGGATCAGAACAGGTGTTCAGCAGATACCCCTCATGCCACTTACTAGGGAGCATAAAGGCCTCAAACTCCTCCTTGCATGCTGCCAGAGAATCCTTATGTGGATCCATGGTTACACTAGCACAATAGACTGAGGAAGCTGGAGGTTGAATTTGCTAATTCAGGTTCCACCTTTAGTCCTACCCTTTCTCATACAGGGTCAGGTGATTCAGCCAGAAAACACAAACACCTTGTCTGAGCCAGAGATCAAACTTTTCACTGTACCCCTTGATGGCTGAACAATCAATCCCTGAGGTTTATACTTTCCATTCATTCTGGCAGTCTCTGCTCACCAGTTCTGTTAGTTTTGACCTTCTGATGGACAGTTCCCAACTTCAATAGTGCTTTGTCAAGTGACACAAGGCAATACTTCATGTCAATATGCTTGAGAGCATTTACTTTGGTTTTTGCTAGCTTTATGCAGCACTAGTTGTCTAGTTATGGCTTTGTGCATAGTGACTCCAATATCTGTTAGCAATTGGCTTAGGCATGGCGGGAAGCAATCTGGCTGAGCTGCTGGAATATTCTCCACTCTAGTGGATGAGTGCCACTAGACTGGTGCCACCTCCACATTGGAAGGTGCCTGCTAGTACTCATTGGACCAGTCTGCAGACAAGTAATCAAACTTTGGATTCAGTCACTAGTAGCGTTAGCTTTTTATGGATTGTGGCTATCGGGTATTGCATAACCTGTTTCACTGCATTGTAATCACACTGAGTTGGTGCTCCAACTCTTCTGCACAGTATTCCAACTGCAATTGTGATGTCTGATCACAAGTATGTAAAGCAGCTTAGATAGCTTTTTGGGTTTGGCTTGGTAGCAAATTGTCACCCTTCAAGTATTTCAGCTCCATAGGGGCCCATCTCTTTCTTTCTCCCAGCCCTAATTTGGTCAGCATCTTGCTTGTCCCTTAAGTCTTCCCGCACCTTAGATCCTGGGTCTAGAAGATTTCATGGAGTCTGATCTTCCATTCTATTCTAATACTAGCATTTCAGCCACATAAACTAAAATGTAGTCCATCTGATGGCTCATTCTTTGCAGTAGAAGAGGATCTGCCTTACTACTCATGAGGACTGACTCTCTCATTCCAGGCCCTGGCTGCCTGCTTGAGTCCCTGGATATTTCTGGAGTTTGCATACTGGTTCAGTTTTGGATCGATGAATCCAGGTAGTTCATATACAGAGAGGCTGTCTTCACATCACTCTCCTGTATGCATAGCAGCCAGCAAAGTAAAGATTTGTGTGCTTGACAGTGATGCAAATGTCTCCTCATGATCTTGGTTGTACTTCTGCAAGTAACCTTGGGCTGTAAGTCTGGCCTTGTAGTGCTCTGCTTGACCTTAAATGTTCACATCTGACCATCTTGCACCTTGATGGCAAGCCTAGAGTGCAGGACTTGTAAGTAAGGAGAACCAAATCTTTTTGGCAACTAGAGCTGAGCATATAGGAGTGGACACTCTCTGAGAAATTCTGGAAGATTAAAATTTTATCATTTAATTTCCCATTCTTTGCAGTAATGCTGTAAAATAAGCACTTTGTGGGCATAATTCAACAGTCTCGCAATAACAACCCAGGGTTGGGGGGGTAGCTTTTTGTTGCTGGGGACCCAGTCTATTACACCCCTATTACAGGCCTGTAGGTCTGGGATATGCACCAACAGCCAAGTTTCCAAGATGCATGGGAGTTACAGCTTCAGTAATGGCTTCAGGAAAGCCCACAAAGCATAGGTTGTTTCTAAAAGTATGATTTCCTAATTCTTCAAGCTTTTCATCCTGGACTTTCATTATTTTCTCCATGTCTATATTCGATGCTCCAACATCCTCCTCTAACCTGGTGCAGCCTTCCACGCGTTCTGCCCGATTTTCCATTTCTAGCAAAGAGGAGCGTACTTCGGCAATCTGTTCAATATCTGATGTAAACGCATGTCGAGTGCTACAATAACAGCTTGGGAGACTTTATCTTCTATAGATTCTTCCCCCGGGAGCTCTGGATTTTCTGGAAATGTCTGCCATTTTAGTTTCAGGCGGATTCACCTTTCTCTTTTCTTGGTAATTTAGTTGCCATGCTGCTTCTGAAACCGTTCTCTGATCATCTGTATGGATGGGCAATTCCCTGCAGTAATCAGTAAATTGAGTGAAAACAATCACCCACCTTGTAAAAATGTGAGACTTCTGGAGCTCAGTCAATGTGCATCCAGCTGAGATCACCACATCACGTAACTCCTGCTTTTTTTTTTATAGCGAGACCAGACTGCTCTCCCACTGTAGCTTGGTGAAACCTTTTTGGCATGCAGGGTAACTCAAGGCTCTAAACTCTCTCCAAAATATATGGAGAAGCAGGAGCCATAACTGTTCTAGGTAACATGACTGCTGAGAGGTTGTTGTAGGTTTTTTAGTCGGGAGGCATTCACTTTTAATCTATTTGAATAGAGGATTAAGGACAGGGATTCCTTTTCAGAGGAAGCAGGGCCGAAGCGATGGACTTAGCCTTATTCTCCACTATTATAATTTAACAGCATATTTAGGAAATACATTTCAAACTGGAGGGAATTGAGGATTGGAAGAAACTTAAGGCAGTGGGTTTATTTACCAGCGCATTTCTTTAAAACTGGCTTATTGTGAAGATAGCAAACCATCAGAGGATGGGAAACTAAACTTAACTCAATACTCTTTACTCTCTCAGAACAATTGCTTGAACCTTAAAATCCTCTGTTTATCCTTTAAACACATTAGGAATGTATTTACAGAACATGTCCACTTTTTCATTTTCCCCAGAACAGATCCTTGGAAATGGCAGGACATCTCAAGCCTTATGAATCAGTCATCAGGTAAGTAACTATTGAGGATGTAATATCTATATCAGATCTTTACAAATGACTGCACAAGGAATCTTTTCCTGTAGAGCAAATGTGAACTTTGTCTAAGATTTGGTAAATTGCAAAGCTGAATTTACCTATTGTCTTGGCAACATAGCAAACCTTGTCAAGCCACTTATTTAATCATTGCTTAGGAACTAAATCAAACTTGGCTCAAATTTACATGGGAGTATTGTCTCCTTTATCACTGAAAATATGAAAATAAAGGTGGGAAGACGACTCTAGGCCCTACAGCATTTTTGGGGAATGGTTGCACAGGCTTTTCAGTACACTCCCAGTAACAATTCATTGTCAGATGGCCAATGGACTAAGAGGGGAAAATATTTCAATGTAAGGTGCAAAACTGAGCTGATATTTATGAAACATCTGGAGCAGGCTCTGCCATCCACAAATTGAATTCCCTCTGCCATGAGTCACTGAAGTTAGAGCAGACTGCACTTCCCTGGAAAGCCTTGGGTACTATAGTAGAAGCAAGGAGCTTGTTTGGATGGCCTCTGAGCTTCTGTTCAGTCCTTTTATCCCTTGATGTGGGTCAAGTCCTGTTTCTGAATTGGAGATCTGTTAGATCATAAGTGGATTTTCAGACCCAGCTTCTGCTCAGCAGCATTGGAGGATTCTATGGAGGCAGTATTTGCAGACCCCAGTGGGTGAGTATGAATCAGTTGTGATGGTGATATTGGACTGTTATAATTGCATAACACTACTTTCCATTTGTTAAACTCTGTAGAGTCTAAAGTCTAAGACCTCTTGAAGGCTATAGCTATTTGCATTGTGTGACAGTCAGGTCCCAGTGACCAAACTGCTTGGATCATTCCTAATATGTAAACTCTGTAAGTTGCTCCACTTAGAAAAGATCAGATTTTCTTTTATAGTGTGGTGGTTGGTCAGGAGTCTGCACAGGGCATCAGATAAGATGCAGGTCTTCAGTTAGGGTTGCTTTGTAGTTTAGTACTGAACTTGGTATCATAAAAACTAGTGTTAAAATGGTGATTGCTCCCTCCATCTTGTTTTCTATGATAGTGAGTACATATTCTACTTAACTGTTTTAGTTGACTTCTTATGTGAGCTAGCTTCCCAAAAAAAGCCACCTTCTCTACTCAAATCCTTTCCCCCCTTAGGGGTTAGTACATAGTGGTTAAGTGAATCCTGATTCTTCCCTGACTGTTCCCAATCTAAAGCATAGAATATTTGAGGGCTGGTTGGTGGTTCTTGGGTGCTGCCATTTAGATGGACCCAGGTTTGGTCTCCCCACCTGTCGTCCTGCTCCATGGGTTGGCTGAGGATGCTGTGCAGGCAATACTCATAGGAGCCTGGGAGGTGAGCAAGGCAGGCAATCAAAATGCCTCGGGGCTAGATTTAGGGCCTATGATTGCAGGGTCCTAAAGACTTCTGGTTTGTGGCTGCCAGCCTAAATGCTTAATAGTTGAATGAAAGGTAGAGAAACAGAACAAGTGTACTGTTTGTGGAAGAGTTTCCAAAGGCATTTATAACAGGATGCGAGTCTGGTAAATGGGATTGGTGTGCATTTTTCTTCTGTTAAGCATCCAGGAGTTTAGAAGCTGATATGGAAAGCCTAACTCTAGACCAGGTGAAAGTAAGCTGAAAGCTATTGCTCTGCCTTGCCTAACTGGTTATAATCAGAGGGTGCAGGCTGGCCCAGTGGCAGTCCTGTATTCTACAATAAGGTGCTCCTTCGAGATTCCCAAGTTGGGTTTTCCACTTAGGTCCACTGGGCTGGTGATGCTGCAGAGGCCTAGAATTCAGTGTCTCTTGGGAAGGAGGAGGTCCAGTCCAGTCACAATTAGATACCTTGTGGCCAGATTTAGGGTCCATAAGTGCAGGAGTCTGGAAAGCTTGCTGCATGGTCTGCTCTGCAGTGATTGGATGGGGGACATAAAATAGTCCTTCACTTTCAGCTTAAAACTAGAGGAGCTCCAGAGCAGTGGATGCAGCATTCCAAGGCCTCCCACCACTGCTGGAAGCCAATGAGGGCTAAAGCATGTGTTGCATTTCAAGTCTTATCCCTACCCCACCACCTGCTTTCAATTTCTGCCTCTCTCCTCCCTAAGCTGCCAGACTGCCTGTGGTGTCTGATGTGGGCTCCAACACAGAAGCCTCTCAGCAGGCCCCCTGGCCTGTACAAAATGAGGAGCAGTGCTGGAGAATGCAGGAGCCACAGCAAGCACGCAACCAGAGACTGAGGGAGGAGGAGCCTGGAGCAATCACCAGTGAGGATGAAAGCTATTGCAATGGAAGGGTGAGGGTTGATGCTTGGTAGGGAGCAGTGAGAAAAAGGGACAGGCTAGCAAGGAAGAAGGGTAGAGATGGTTTTACTGGTAGGAGGTTCTCTGATTTTCTCACTTTTGTTCATTTTTAATTTCTAGGGAAATAAAATGAAGATGCCTAAAATAGGCCAGGATTCTGATGCAGATTTACTTCTCATTCTACTGTTTCTGTTTCAGACAAAGGAACTGCCAAAACCCTCAGGTCAGTGGACTCAAATCCACTTTGGTCTTGAATATTTTGTGCATCTGTAACATGCAGCTTTGGGGTGACCTGTAACATTTTATTAGACTTAAAATAGGGAAACCCAATGGCTCATCTGGGGTTGTTAATTGGCTGAAAACTGATGCTGGGGCTTTAATGTGTTAAATGTGTTTGCAGATGCCATGTACAGTTAGAACAGGATCTGATTTACAAATTAATATCTATTCAATGTCTGGATATGGCTATCAGTACTAAAGCTGGGGAATAGTGTTACACTGGTCATAAATGATTGAAACTTACCCCTGAGGACTGGCCTGTGGCTCAGCACTAATGTAGCAGGCTTAGTTCTGGGTCAGGACTTCTGCCCCTCAGAATGGCTGCCAAGCTTTGATTTTGTAGCTGCAGCTTTCTCAGCCCCTGAAGAGGAAGCCTTGGACCAGTGCTCAACAGACTTAGTGCTCTTTTGTTCAGGTTGTCTGTCCACATTGTGGCTCCTAGCTGAAGGCCATGGTTACAGTGCCTACACCTCATTGTGAGGGGTTCATAAGATGGAGAAAAATCTAGGCAGCTGCAAATGGAGCTCACTGTGCTGGGGCCCAATGAAGGCTGGTTCTGACTGACAAACATGGGTCAATTACTCCTTATCTGAATATGTTTTTATTTTAAAAAGGAGCTTCCAGTCAGTTTTTATTAAACCCTGTAAGTATATGGGTCCTCCAACTTTGATTTCCAATATCCTCTGTTCCCAAATCTAAATTATAGAACACTGGCAAGTCCTTGCATGTGACCAGATCCTCTGCAACCTCTTTCATGATCCATGATATCTGAACAGAAACCTAGAACTTAGAAGATTTCTATATAGCTAATATATGCCTTAACTTTTTTTTTTTGTTACAGGCAATGGTATAAACTAAATCTTAATATTCTGGGAACCAGGAACCTCCCAAAATGCTTTCACCTGATCAAATGTTCCAGACCAACAAAATACAGATTCCAAGATGAGAATTCATGCCTAAGACAAAGCATCACCTAGACCATTGGACCATAGAGCAGGGGTAGGAAACCACTGTTCTAGTGTTCAGGACATCCCCATGGGTCTGCATGAGATTTGCATGAAACAGAATCTGTGCCTGCAACAATACCTAATAGATATTCCTTGTGGCACTCCAGAAGGGGATTCTCCTACCTGTGCCCTAGAGAAACCCAAGGAACCTATGCACTCAGCCATGGTGAGCTTTATGGACTTGTAAATCATGCACATTGTACCAGGGAAGGATCATACACACTTACAAATGGTGATGTAACAAATTTATCAAGGGATCCATAAACATCTTCACCACTTGTAGATGACTTGAAAGCTCATAGCCCCTGTGCTGGCCTTTTAGGAGAAGTAGCAAAGCTTCTCGGATGACAATAGGATGACCTAAAAGACTGCAATATAAAAAACTTCAGCAGAAATGGGTTCATACCTAGTAGAGGAAGATTCTACAAATTAGCACAAATCAAAAGATCAGCCAAGATTTCTACAAGTGACTCACTGAAATATGCTTCTAGTACACAAAATAAGCAATCAGCTTGCAGTCCCTGCCCTCATAGTTTTGGAATCAGATCTTGAAATTGGTTAGAACAAGAGAACACTTCTGTGCCCATCAAGTAATCTAGAAAAGGCAGTGTCTGCAGAGGCTACAGGCCAATGAGCTGGACTGTACAAGTTATACAAATGTTACCATCATAGGCCTCCAGGCATACTTAATAGCATTAATAGACTGTATGTTCAAGAGCTGAAGTATAAAATGTGAAGATCAAAACTGTCTCAATTCTTAAATCAGAACAAGCCTTCTCCTTGTGACCTTGGGCAGTCACTTCTCCCTCCATTGCCTCAGGCACACACTTAGATTGTGAGCCCTCTGGGGACAGGGAAAGGCCTACAGTACCTGAATGTAATCTGCTTTGGAGTATGAAAAGGAATGAATACAGAAAGCAGCAGCAATTTGTATATCAAGATTCTTAAAGAATCAGACCAAAAAACAAGGAAAACAGTTGGCTAAATCACAAATTGTATTTTCTACAAAGTTACTTCTACAATCTCATGAAGCCCTAAAACCTGACACAGGAATTACTAAGGAGAGGAACACAAAGCTCTAAAGGTGAGCAGCAGCATGGGACAGAGCACAGAAGGTTCTCTGCATTGGGAAAAACAATAAACCAGAACTGGAAACCACTCATTGGTGGGTGTGACACTCTGAATATCCATATTCCAAGGCACAAAACTGCATGGCTCACAACCCTAACGATTGCAGAGAATAAAGCTGGGATCACCTGGGACATTCCCTCTCCAACAAAGGTGAAGGAGAAATAGCAGCACAGCTAATGC
>NW_021820609.1:0-52969 GCF_901001135.1 Rhinatrema bivittatum | reverse complement strand
CACACAGATAACCAGATCACAGACACATCAGAATCCTTGATTTTGAATTTATTGACTTATTCTTTCAATTAGAAATTGCTCTCCATAGATTTATAAGAAAACTATGTGAAACATTTTTTTGCACACTCACCCAGTGGTTCTGATATTTCAATTTTACGTAATAAATCCACTTGGTATCCCCCTGGAGCACCGGATGCTTTTATCAGTACTTTTCATCAAAGGTCACTACAGGATTTACGAACAGAATTTTCCAATAGTCGACCATTTTCAAATATCACTAAATCTGAAGCTTTAGCTCTAAAGACCTTACGTGAAAATGAGAATGTGGTGATCAAGCCTGCAGATAAAGGCGGAAAAATAGTGTTACTGGACCGCGCTCAATATACAGCAGAAATATCCCGCCAACTCCAAGATGGTCGATTCTACAAAGAATTACAGGTTAATCCTACAGACTATTTATTGTGAAATAGAAGAGTTGGTAGAAGACAAAGCAGCCGGTTTTTTGACATCACATGAAGCTGCATTTTTATTGCGTAAAACAGCACTGGTTCCAGTATTTTACATCCTGCCCAAGATACACAAGGACAGTCAAAATCCACCTGGGAGACCAATTGTGTCTAGCAGAGGCTCTCTTTTAGAGCCGCTCTCCAAATTTGTTGACTTTTTCCTTGCACCATATGTTCGAGAATTACAATCATACATCCGAGATTCACAACAATTGATTCAGTTCTTAGAGGGTTTTCATATAGACAACATTTTTTCTGGTGACACCCGATGTTGAAGCCCTATACACTAACATACTGCAAGAAGAAGCCATTAAGATTGCCCAATCTTATTTTGAAAAAAGACCTAGACCACATCGGATTCCATCTTCTTTTTTAGGTGCTCTTACACAATTAGCACTCACAAAAAAAATTTTTGCGTGGGAAGGACAGTTTTTCCAGCAGATCTGTGGCACTGCAATGGGGGCCACTATGGCCCCGGACATTGCCAATCTTTTTATGGGTTGGTTTGAAGATCAATGGATCTACTCTAATAATCCCTTCACACAACAGATCCAAGTGTGGAAACGCTATATTGACGACATTCTTGTTTTTTGGGGTGGCACTATGGATGAGTTCGATAAGTTTATGAGTTGGTTAAACAATTGTAATATACATTTGAACTTTACAGCAAACATCCAACCCACAACAATTGATTTTTTGAACATACATATTGAAAAAACTCCATCCGGCTTTAACACTACGTTATACAGAAAACCTATAGCAAGCAATGGGCTGCTTCATTTCACTAGTGCTCACCCACGAGCATTAAAAGAAAACTTGCCGGTAAGCCAGTTCTTCAGAATAAGGTGGTTGTGTACAACCACAATAGAATTTCAACACCAAGCAATACAACTTTGGGGACGTTTTAAAGACAGAGGTTATCCAACCCGGTGTATTAAGCGGGCTTACAAGAGAGCCAAACACTAACCGAGAATGGCTGTTTTTACCACAAGATAAAAGGTAATGAAGATATTCTGACCTGTGTTACCATATTCATCAATGACGACAAAAGTTAAAAAGATCATCAATGACAATTGGCATATCCTACAATTGCATACTGAGTTTCAGAATGGACCAAGATTTGCTTTCACACGTGGCACTAATCTGAGAGATCAGCTGGTACATTCAGACTCTGCCCCCCGCTCTTCTATTGGGCATTCTGGATCACATAGAAGTTGTGGGTCTTGCACAGTTTGTCACATAATGATAACTACATCAGTACTGTTTTTTGAGAGATTACATAAAAACATCTTTTTAAGAAGTAACACAGACTGTCAATCTACCAGGGTGATTTATATCATTCAGTGCCCATGTAACTTGTGGTACGTGGGCAAAACCAAAAGATCTTTGAAGACCCGATTAATTGAACATAGATCTTGTTTGAATGTGAGTCGAATGACAGCCCCATTAGTACCACACTGCGTAGAAATGCAACACTCATTTGATGATATGAAAGTCTGTGTATTAGAACAATTGATTCCATCATGGAGAGGAGGAGATTTTGATAAACTTCTACTTAACAGAACAACGGTGGATACATTACCTGAACACTGTCGAACCATTTGGGCTAAATAACATGTTGGAATTGAATATCTTCATTTAAACAGGGACAGTAAGACACATAGCCAAGATGACTACCTTGGCGTTCTGGATCACTATGACAACGGTAGACGTCATGACGCCCGCAGAAAAGAGCAGGCTATTTAACATTGGAGACTAGTTTGATGTGGTCTCTAGCCCGGCGTTGTGAAAGACGATTGAAGGAGTTCTGACTCCTGTAGAAGTAGGTGGTCACCCCATCCTAAGTTAAGTATCATATTGCTAAGGTTTCTACTATTGCTTTTTTGAAACAATTTCCGTTTTTTTATAGTTGATATTTTGATGAATGACTCCTGAGGAAGCAGCCATGCTGCGAAACACGGCCGCTGTCGGGTCACAGCTATACAACTATTGATTCCACAGACGGGGTTCTAAAATTCAAGGGCTATTTGAGCAGATTCATACATATATAAATGTACTACTTGTTGAAAAAGCATAAACATCTTCCTTCAAACGGGTCGCAAATGATAGATAAGATCGGACGGCTTGGTGGCACCGAGCACGTCGTCATAAGGCTTGCTGATGCGATCCCGTTTTCACTCTTAATCTTATTTATAATTTTACATGGTTAAAACTACCTGATGGATGGTAAAAGACCTTGAAATAGTATTATTTGGAGACGACACCTTTTTTATGTGAGTGACAGAAGTGAATGATGACAGACTTAATTGGCATCTCAGAGACATGGTGGCAGGAGGACAACCAATTGGACAGTGCTATACTGGGGTCCAAATTATATCACAATGACAGAGGAGCACCCGCGAGGCGGTGTGGTGCTTTATGTCCGGGACGGCATAGAGTCCAACAGGATAAACATCCTACATAAGACTAAATGCAAAATTGAATCTTTATGGGTAGAAATCCCTTGTGTGTTAGGGAAGCCAATAGTGATAGAAGTATACTACCGTCCACCTGGTCAAGATGGTGAGATGGACAGTGAAATGCTAAGAGAAATTAGGGAAGCTAACCAAATTGAAATCTCCCATTATTACTGCATTACCTATTTCCCCAATATTGACTGGGTAAATGTATCATCGTACATGCTAGAGAGATAAAGTTCCTGGATGAAATAAATGAGTTTTATGGAGCAATTTGTTCAGGAACTGACAAGAGATGGCACAATTTTAGATCTAATTCTCAGTGGAGCACAGGATTTGGTGAGAGGTAACGGTGGTGGGGCTGCTTGGCAATCGTGATCATATGATCATATTTGAATTAATGACTGGAAGAGGAACAGTATGCAAATCCAAGGCTCTCGTGCTAAACTGTCAAAAGGGAAACTTTGATAAAATGAGAAAAATTGTTAGAAAAAAAACTGAAAGGAGCAGCTACAAAAGTAAAGTGTGCAAGAGGCGTGGTCATTGTTAAATACCATTCTAGAAGCACAGTCCAGATGTATTCCACACATTAAGGAAGGTGGAAAGAAGCAAAACGATTACTGGCATGGTTAAAATGTGAGGTGAAAGGCTATTTTAGTCAAAAGATCTTCATTCAAAAATTGGAAGAAGAATCCAAACAGAAGAAAATAGGCTATTGCATAAACATTGGCAAGTTAAATGTAAGACATTGATAAGACAGGCTAAGGGAATTTGAAAAGAAGTTGGCCATAGAGGCAAAAACTCACAGTAAAAACTTTAAAATATCCAAAGCAGAAAACCTGTGAGGGAGTCAGACCGTTAGATGATCAAGGGGTTAAAGAGGTACTTAGAGAAGATCAAGCCATCGCAGAAAGATTAAATGATTTCTTTGCTTTGGTGTTTACTGAAGAGGATGTTGGGGAGGTACCAGTACTGGAGAAGGTTTTCATGGGTAATGACTCAGATGGACTGAATCAAATCACGGTGAACCTAGACGATGTGGTAGAACTGATTGACAAACTGAAGAGTAGTAAATCACCTGGACCAGATGGTATACACCCCAGAGTTTGAAGGAACTAAAAAAATTTGTAACCTATCATTAAAATCATCCATTGTACCTGAAGACTGGAGGATAGCTAATGTAACCCCAATATTTAAAGAGGGGTCCAGGGGTGATCCAGGAAGCTACAGGCTGGTTAGCCTGACTTCAGTGCCAGGAAAAATAGTAGAATGTTCTGAACATCAAAATCACAGAACATATAGAAAGACATGGTTTAATGGAACTAAGTCAGCATGGCTTTACCCAAGGAAAGTCTTGCCTCACAAATCTGCTTCACTTTTTTTGAAGGAGTTAACATGTGGATAAAGGTGAACCAGTCGATTTAGTATACTTGGATTTTCAGAAGGCATTTTGTTTATATACAGATATTCGATCTGAGATCACATTGGTTTACATTCAGGTACTGTAGGTATTTCCCTATCCCTAGAGGGCTTACAATCTAAGTTTTGTACCCGAGGCAATGGAGGTTAAAATGACTTGCCCAAGGTCACAAGGAGCGACAGCAGGACTCAACACCTGGTTTACTGGTTCATAGCCCACTGCTCTAACCACTAGGCTATTCCTCCTCCCTCCTTTGACAAAGTTCCTCATGAGAGGCTTCTAGGAAAAGTAAAAAGTCATGGGATAGTTGGCAATATACTTTCGTGGATTAAAAACTGGCTAAAAAACAGGAAACAATAGGATTGAATGGACAATTTTCTCAGGGGAAGGGAGTGGGCAGTAGAGTGCCTCAGGGATCTGTATTGGACCCATACTTTTCAATATATTTATAAATGATCTGGAAAGAAATACGACGAGTGAGATAATCAAATTTGCAGATACAAAATTGTTCAATGTAATAAATCACAAGCAGATTGTGATAAATTGCAGGAAGACCTTGTGAGACTGGAAAATTGGGTATCCAAATGGCAGATGAAATGTAATGTGGATAAGTGCAAGGTGATGCATATAGGGAACAATAATCCATGCTATAGTTTCACAATGTTGGGTTCCATATTAGGTGCTACCACCCATGAAAGATCTAGGCGTCATAGTGAATAACATTGAAATCGGTTCAGTGTGCTGAGAGTCAAAAAAGCAAACAATGTTGGGAATTATTAGAAAGGGAATGGTGAATAAAACGGAAAGTGTCATAATTCCTCTGTATCGCTCCATGGTGAGACTGCACCTTGAATACTGTGTACAATTCTGGTCGCTGCATCTCAAAAAAGATATAATTGCTATGGAGAAGGTACAGAGAAAGGCTACCAAAATAAGGGGAATGTAACAGCTCCCCTATGAGGAAAGACTAAAGAGGTTAGGACTTTTCAGCTTGGAGAAGAGAAGGCTGAGGGAGGATATGATTGGTGTTTAAAATCATGAGAGGTCTAAAACTGGTAGATGTGAATCGGATTTTTACTCTTTTGGGTAATAGAAAGACTAGGGGGCACTCCATGAAGTTAGCATATGGCACATTTAAAACTAATCGGAGAAAGTTTTTTTACTCAATGCACAATTAAACTCTGGAATTTGTTGCCACAGGATGTGGTTAGTGCAGTTAGTATAGCTGTGTTTAAAAAAGGATTGGATAAATTCTTGGAAGAGAAGTACATTACCTGCTATTAAGTTGACTTAGAAAATAGTCACTGCTATTACTAGCAACAGTAACATGGAATAGACTTAGTTTTGGGGTACTTGCCAGGTTCTTATGGCCTGGCCACTGTTGGAAACAGGATGCTGGGCTTGATGGACCCTTGGTCTGACCCAGTATGGCATGTTCTTATGGTAAGTATAAAAGCATAGAAGCATAAAAGTAAATACTTGCTTTAGAATAAGTTAAATTAATAAAAGTGTTGGGAGAAAAAATTAAAATGGGAAGCAGTATATGACATGAAATCAAGTGCCTTTTGATGAAACTGGTTGAAACCCATTGTGGGCAAGAGCCTGGAGATTGAAATAGCATGACCATCTCCAATACTGAATCCCTTTAAAAACATTTTTGAATTAGCATATAAGTTAACCCTCGTGAGTGGTGTTGATTATATTTAATACGTGAGGTGATTTGAGCCACTTAGGGCCTTATTTACCAATATTGCATTGGTAATGCATTGGTACTGCCTGCGTTAAAAAAGGGGCGTTCCCATGCACATGAGGGTTTTTTTCACGCATCCGGAAAAATTTGCGTGCCGTGAATTTTTCGTGAATCACGAAAATGTATTTCAAATCGTGAAGCTATTTTCACGGTTCGTGATAAGACCAAAAAATCGTGGTGCGCAAAGTTTTTGCGGTACGCGGACCAAAGTGAAACCAAGTACAGTGCCCCGCGATAATGTGAAGTGTATAGAAGGTCACTTCCTACTCCTCCTCCTTTGAGGGTTTGGAAGGAGTTTTGGAGAGAAGGTAGGAGTTGGAGGTTGGAGTTAGGTGCTTTTGAATTCAATTACCAAGTGCGGTGTCTTGTTTATTTGTTGTCATCTGTTTCCCTTTACCTGTGTCTTTTGTAATCTCTGTTGGAGTGAAAGTGTGTCAGTTACCTGTTTGTCCCTATCTGTGAGGAGGAGGAGGAGGAGAAGGAGGAGGAGTGTGGTGGAGGATGGAGCGTGAGAGGAGAGAAGAGGGGAGGTGAGAGGAGGGGGAGTAGGGACCTAGTGGTAGGGGTCTGAGGAGTAGGAGCAGGGACAGGGGTAGTGGGAGGAGCAGGGACATCACAAGGCAAAGTGGCATCCCTCGGACCGGGGAGCAGGTGGGCCACCGGTACAGAGATATAAAGGCACAGCTGAAGCAGAAGATAGCAGAGAGGAACCAGTACATGAGGGACAGGAGGAAGGTCACTGTGCCCCATTCGATTCACAGAGATGGAGAGGCGACTCATGCAGCGGCTGGGACCAGACGTCTTCGAGGGATTGGATCCACGCCTTGATACATCCCACCTTGAAGATGGTAAGTTGCCCTGTTGCCCCCCCCCCCCCCCTGTCCTGTGCAACACAATGTTTAGTCCTGTTTTCAGTTCCCCATGTGCTCTCCTGAACAGTCTTGACCCCCCCCCCCCCCCCACGCAGAAACTGGCAGTCTGAGCTCTGCAAGCAATGCTGAGAAGTATTCACATTGTCACTTTCCCCATGTGCTGTGCACAGCCCAGGCTGCAGGGCCCATCCCCCATGCCATTAGGTACATATAAACATAGCTCTATAAGCAGTATTACATGTTGGTCCAAGCTTGTGTCCCTGTTTGATGTAACTCCAATTCAAGCAAATGCTGTGGTACTGATGTCTATCCTTTTGTCCCCCATCTTCTACAGAGCACTCTGGTCCCAGGCAGCAGAGGTCAGGTGCCAGCTGGGAGGGCCCATGCACCAGAAGAGACCCACCGAGGGACAAGGAGGCCACCAATGACGACAAGGCCCTTTCACATGGATGCGACGACACAGTGGTCAGATTCGGAGGAGGAGGAAGAGTTGCGCATCCCACAAGAGCAGCCACAGGCAGCCCCCCTCATCCTGAGCGAGGCACTGGAGGATCCGGAGTGGGGGACCTCCCCCACTGATCTGCACCCCATGAACTTTGAGGGAACTCCACCCACACCGGTCATGTCGCCATGCAGCCCTGCACCATCGGCTGGGCCAGCAATGCCAATCCCACATCCCCCAGCACCACAAACACCTCCAGCAGTGCCACCCTTCCAACAAAACCCTGACCCGATGACAGCCACATAGGCGGAACAAATAAGGATGGAACTGCGTTGTCCTGAGGAGAGCCATGAGACAGCAGAGCCACGACTCCCAGCTCCAGACTGCGGAAATCACACAGTCAGGCAACATCATTGCAACAGCGATTGGCACACACAATACAATCTTGCTACAAATCCTGCAGCGGATGCCGGACCAGCCGCCATCTTCATCAACAACGTCCACACCCCAGCCAAGTCCCTTTGGGTCCCGAGGCCACAGGGGCTGTCCCCCCAAGAACCTGCCACCTCCCACCGGACCCTCACGACATGGCAAGGGGCCCTGAGGGGGCCATCAGGCACCACAATCCGGGTGGGGCAGTTACTCCCACCCACCACTGGGATGGCCATCCCACAAAGGGGCAGTGCCGTCGAGATGGAAGAGGATGCCCCATGCAAAGCCGATTAGGCACCACCTCCCACCCACCTGGTCACCTGCATCCGCTGCGCCACTGCTGTGTGCTGCCTTCTGTTCTCAAGGGCTGCAAATTCTGGCAGTGTGCTGTAGGATGACCGGTCTGCTGAAGGGCTGTCAATGCTGGTTGTGGGGTGCGTTCTGTGCCTCATGTCTCCAAATGGTACTTGGCCTGTGTCTTCCTGGGCCTCAGTCTGCTGCCATGCCACTGCTGTGTCGTCCTGGGCCTCCTCCTGCCGCTGCTGTCTGTTCCTGGGCCTTCACTGCAGTAGCCAGACCCTTCATGTGTTTGCCTGCTGCCTACAATGCTGAACCGCTGGATACCTTGTCTGCTGGATGGACTTTCACTCTGCTGGCTGGCCTCTCAGGCTGTCCCCTTTCAGTGCACTCTCAACATGGACCGCCTGGGGCCTATGCCTGTCTACACATTGTATACTGACCAGCGGTAATCTATGTATTACAGTATCCAAGCTATTGGGGTGCCACTTCGTTTCTCCGTTCCTAGGTAATCATGCTTTGCCAGTACTGATAACACCCACTACCTGCATATGTGTATATACTGCTGATGGTGGAGTGATGTAGCATGGAATTGGACCACTTTGGATCTATTCGCTATCTAGTACTTTCAGATCATGACTACCTAGGAATGTCAAATGTATGCTGTAACTGCTGACCTAATACTTGACTATACCCTGCAGAATGTTGTCAGGAATAAATATCCTGGTTAACCTGTCACCTTTTGTGTCCTCGTTATGTTCCTAATGTGCCCTTGCTGTACACCCCCCCACACCTTCATGCTGCATCACACGTTGCACCAATGCAGAGTTTCCCCAACTGCCCCCTGTCTGAGGTTCAGTATAGCAACATCTGCACCTGCCATTGACATACCTTACAGTTAGCTTCATGTAGCAGAAGGGTGCTAAGGGGGACCCTGCAGAGTAAACGTTAGGGGAGTACATGACATGTCCCCGACAGGAGAAGAGGTACTGTTCCTCAGTACAGGGAATGCACAGTAAGGGAGTGTGCTGATGTATGCCTGCTCATGATCTGTGTGGAAAGGGGAAGGGGTGGCCAGCAGTCTATTGCCATAGCTGTGCTCATGTCAGGCACTGCTGGCGGTGAGGAGTCCAGACACGTATTTCTTACCAGGGTTCAGTATGATAGCTATCTCTGCCTGACACCACGTATGTGAGCCTAACTGATGCTAAGGTACTAACTGAGTTGGCTTCCTAGATTGGTCTCTCACATGTGCAGGTAAACGGAAGATGCCTTCCACCAATGCTGGGTGACTGGCCGAGAGGTTGCCAACCTCTGGTGCCATGCAGGACATCCATGATAGTGATGGCTCATGCATATGCTAAATTTCCAGGCACCATTGCCATACAATAGTGTGTAGCCCTTCCCAGCTGCACTTGCTAAGCATGTACCCTGTGCATACTCGTATCAGTGTACATCCCCACCATGGCAGCCTGTCCATGGATTCGTTGTGTGCCAGGGAAGGCTTCCTATAGCTACTGTCTTAGCGTTAATGTTGTGGGCCACTGAAAGGTGAGGCATGGGAAGGGTTATGTTGCTAGCCGAATGCCGTGTATTAAAGGAGTTGCACAGAATGTCAGCAGCCAGATAAGTAGGCTGATGCTAGTCGTACGGCGAGGTGAAGATATTAATGCTAATCTGTCATACCCGTTTAAATGGTGCAACCAGTGTAAGGCATGCTCAACAGGCATAAAATGTGTTGACATGGTGTCCATGTGCACACAGATGTGGTGACTGCTGGTGTGCAGTCAGTGTTAGCCACCAGTATCATAATTTGGTGGTCAGAAAAGGGCAAGGGTTGCAAGAAGGGATCACCATCCATTGTGACACATCCCTCCGGTGCTGTCTCCCAGCTGTGGGGTGTGCATGGAGCCTCTGTTAACTGTTCACATGGTGGACGTGGCCCACAATCTGATGGCCAACACTGTGTGGTCCACAGCCCTACAGTGTCTTCACATATTTCCGCTCACCACACACACACACATATACAAGCCACTCTCCAAGGGCAAGGTTAAGTGTCCATGTTGATCGTGCATGTTTGGACAACCAGTACAGGCCAGTCACAGGTATCTGTCACTGTTGACAGATTCTTTACTGACTCTTAACAGTACAACAATCATTAACATGCTGCAGAACCCCAGTGGACTTTCCTTCCTAAACTCTCTTCTACATGGCAACATGCAAACGGGACAATTAATTAAAAGCCAAATAAAGAAATATTAAAATCAGAGATCCAGACAGCTTATAACTGATGGTGCACTCTATTTAGTGTGGTTTGAAATAAAAAGTATGGCGAATCAAAACAATTGAAACTCCCTATCTATGTACACTAATGATTATAATAAACCCTATGTATTAAAATAATCGATACCATTATATAAAATTAAGTAAATATGGTAAAATAAAAAACACTTAAAAAGCTATGAATGTGAAAAACTTTTCTAATAAAACTACTACTGACCAATGTATACACAAGATTGTAAAAATGTAAGCTGATATGTTCAGAGAAGACTCAGAATTCATGATATCATGGGAAGCTATTTTAAATAAGTGTTCGTTAGATCTAATGATATTGATTATTAAAACTTCAAAGAAAAGAGAAGAAAAATTGAAACAAAATTTGGACGAACAATTGGATTATTTGATGAAGAATGATTTATGTTTTGACATTATGTATGCTGATAAGAAAAATTTGGATGATTTTACAAAGGATTTGAAAGATTTAAAATTTGAAAAGTTTAAACACGATGAGATGGATTACAAAAATAATAAGGTTTATAGTTGGCAAACAAAACAAATTTCAAGAATAAAACATATCAACGTCCTAAAATAGATTATCAGAAAGTTAATGATGAAAGGAAAGAAACTAGCACATGAAAGCCCAAATATAGACAGAAATGCTAAGAGAGTACGGAGTAATACTGATTTAGAGTTAGACCCATCAGCACCACTATTTTCAGAGTCCACAAATTAGGATCCAAAAGACTTGAGGAATAGACCACTGACTAGGGCTTTTGAAGTGAATAAATTATGGAGAAGGAATTCTGAAAAAGAAGATACAGTTTAATCATTTTGATAGTCCTTTAAGGGGTCGAAGTACTTTGAGAGGGAGAGGAAGAGGAATGAATTATTTTCAACAGAAACCATACAATTACCAGTATTAGATAGGTCCACTCAAGGAACAGGGTTGCCCAATGCAAACAATGCCATTCTGAATATATCATCTCGGATACTTACAGGATCTGAAGGGAGCACGTCAAAAAGGGTTCTCTTTTGTTCCTACACCCACATAACGCATTTAAAACATGTGTAGAACTCTTTAAATTTACCAGAAAACTCAAGATCATGGACGTTTTCTCAGATAAAGTTACCACTAATCAGGAATTTTCTATTGTCAAAAAACCTAGCAAATGGATACCTAACAATGCTCCCAACCCTGTGATTCAAACATACGATAAGTTAATTTTAAATGATTTACAAATTGTTGAATGTCAGAATAATTCAAGGAAATGTTTTTATAATATGACAAGAGAAGAAAGAATGGCATTAACGTCATTAGGCAAAGACACAAATAGTAATTAAATCTGCAGATAAAGGGGGAAGTATAGTAATTATGGATAGAGATAAATATGTTCAAGAAATTGACTGACAATTGTCTGATCAAGTTTTTTTTTTTTGTTTTTTTTTTTAAATCAGACTTTAGATAAAGATCCCACTGTTATTAAAAAGGACATTGATAGTCTTATTAACTGCTAAAGAAGGTGGTTCTCTTACAAGTAAAGAGTTTGATTTTAACAGTTACCCATCCAATTACACCAACTATCTATATTTTACCTAAACTCCATAAATCTAAGACAGATCCCCCAGGTAGACCTATACTTTCAGCAAATGGATCTCTCCTTGAACCTCATGCCATTTTTTTAGACAAATTTTTAAAACCACAGGTAGAAAAGTTCCCGTCTTAAGAGATTCTACACATTTTATCAATTTTTTAAATGATTTTAATAATTTTAATGACATTTTAATGGTAACTATGGACATTGAATTGTTGTACACTAATATTCCACAAGACGCGGCCTTGGATATTATTTTTCAGCAACTTTCAATACATCAACATACAAGAATACCTAATCATTTTCTGATGGAATTGGCACAATTTCCTTTAAAGTGTAATTTTTTTTGCTTTTAAATCGGAAGTTTTACAAGCAATTAAAAGGAGTAGCCATGGGTTCTCCTATGGCTCAGTCAATAGCCAATTTATATGTAGCAAAATTTGAGGAATCATTTTTAATTGATGATTTTAAAGACAATATACTTTTTGGGAAACGATACATTGATGACATTTTTTTTTTTTAATATGGAAGGGCAGTAGTGAGCTATTATATGGTTTTCATTCATGGCTAAACACCATAGATTCTAATTTGAAATTTACTTTGGTTTTTAATTCTAGATGTATTTCTTTTTTAGATGTTTTAGTTAATTTTAAGGATGGATCTTTAACAGACATTTTTAGAAAACCAACAGACAAATAAATTACTACATTATGGGCCTCATTTTCCAATATTGCAGTGGTACCGCATTGGTACCGCCTGCGATAAAAAACAGGGGCGTTCCTATGCAAATAGGTGTTTTATCGTGCATCGGGAAAACGTCGCCGCTCGCGAAAACTTCGCGTGCGGCGAAACAAATATCGCGGTTCGCGAAGAAAAGTCCAAAATATTATCGCGGTATGTGAAACAAAGTGAAACCAAGTACCGTGTCCAGCGATAATGTGTCTGGTATAAAATCTCACTTCCTGCTCCTCCTCTGAGGGTTTGGAAGGAGTTGTGGAGAGAGGTAGGAGTTGGAGGTGTAGAGTTTGGTAGGAGTTTATAGATTTGATTACTGAGTGCGGTGTCCTGTGTGATTGTTGTCATTTGTTTCCCTTTACCTTTGTCTTTTGTAATCTGTGTTGGAGTGCAAGTGTGTCAGTCTACTGTTTGTCTATCTGTGTGGAGGAGGAGGAGGAGGAGGATGGAGCGTGAGAGGAGTGGTAGGAGAGGAGAGAAGAGGGGAGTTGAGAGTAGGGGGAAGTGGGACCTAGTGGTAGGGGAATGAGGAGTAGGAGCAGGGACAGGGGTAGTGGGAGAGATAGGCAGGAGAGAATGGTGGGAAGAGGTAGGGCTAGACAGGCAGGGCAGAGGGGAAGGGAGTGGGAAGTGCAGGGTCAGGTGGGGGGGGGGGGGGGGGGGAGGAAGGGAGTGGGGAACCTGGGGGGGGTGGAGAGAGAGAGCATAGGGAGGAGACCCCTCCGGAAGTGGCACCCCAACCAGGCAGCCAGGCCAGGGTCAGGCAGCCTGCCATGCGGTTCAGCGCAGAGGAGAATGACCTGCTGATAGAGGGGGTCCTGCGTCACTATGCTCGCCTCTTTGGGAACCTGTCTGTGAGGACCACCAAGGCAGCAAAGGCCGATTTCTGGTCCAGCATCGCTGCGGACATACAGAGGCAGAGTGACATCCGTCGGATCGGGGAGCAGGTGGCCACCGCTACCGAGACATAAAGGCCCAGCTGAAGACAAGGATTGCTGACAGGAACCAGTACCTGAGGGACACAGGAGGAAGGTCCCCATGCCCCATCAGGTTCACCAACATGGAGCAGCAACTGATGCAGCGTCTGGGACCAGATGTCTTTGAGGGATTGGATCCCCGCCTGGATACTTCCCACCTCGAAGATGGTAAGTTGTCCTCTGGGGCCCCCCCCCATCCTTTGAAAGGTCGTAACACAATGTTTAGTGCAGGTTTCAGTTTCTGTTCCCCATGTGCTCCGCAGAACAGTAGTGGCCCCCCCTCCCCCAGTCAGCAAGGGGCAGGCAGCAGGGTGCAAGGCATGCTGGCAACAGCTCACTGTCTCAGTTAGGGCCTGGCCTCAGGCCTCAGCCCCACCACCCATGCCATGAGGAACATGTAAAGGACCTAACTGTACTGTATACGCAGAATGACATGTTGGTTTAACATTAGCTGCCCCTGTTTGACATAACAGTAAAATAACAGAAAAGCTGGGTTACTGATGCAGTTTATCCTCTTTCTCCCCAATCTCCCTACAGAGCCATCTGGTCCCAGGCAGCAGCCCTCTGATGCCAGCTGGGAGGGCCCAGGCACGAGCAGGGATCCACCAGGGCTGAGGCGGCCCGCCCATGATGACGAGGCCATTCTACATGGACGCGGAGACACAGTGGTCAGAGGAGGAGGAGGAGGTGCAGGCCTCAATGCCACCCACGGGCAGCCCCTATACCCTGACCGAGGCCTTTGAGGAATTTGACTGGGGCCCCCCCCCCCACTCCTCTGCGGGCAGGCATCCCGGGAAGCTCAGTGGCTACCCTACCCATCCCAGCCACACCGGTGATGTCCCCATGCAGCCCTGCACCGGGAGCTGGGGCAGCAATGCCCATGGGACATCCCCACGGACCGGAGGAACCGCCAGCAGCGCCACCTGTCCAACCACAGCCGGAACCAGCGTCTGATGCAACGGTGCAACAGGTAGTGCTGGAAATGCGTGCCCTGAGGCGAGCATGGAGGCAGCAGAGGCGAGACATCCAGCTAATGACGGCAGCACTCACAAGTGTAGGCAACAGCATCGCAGGAGTGATAGCCACGCAGAACACCATTTTGCTGCAGATTCTACAGCGGCTGCCGGACGTGCAGGCCTCGTCGTCGGCAACCTTAACGCCCCAGCCAAGTCCCTCAGTGTCCCGAGGCCGCAGGGGCCGTCCACCTAAGAAACTGCCACCACCCAGCGGACCATCGGGACGTGGCAAGGGGCCCTGAGGGGACCAACATGCCCCATAAACGGGGTATGGGCAGGTACACCCAACCACCACTGTGATGCACACCCCACAGAGGGGCAGTGCCGTCGAGATGGAAGAGGATGTCCCGCTGGCTGCTCCCCACAGAGGGGCAGTGCCGTCGAGATGTAGGGGGAAGCACCATGCAAAGCTCCCACCCACCTGCTCACCGCCATCCGCTGCGCCACTCTGCTGTCTGCCACCGCCATCCGCTGCGCCACTCTGCTGTCTGCCACCTTCTGTTTCAAGGGCTGCACATTCTGGCAGTGTGCTGTAGGATGACCGGTCTGCTGAAGGCCTGTTAATGCTGGTTGTGTGGTGTGATCTGTGCCTCATGTCTCCAAAAGCCATGTGCTGCTGTGTCCTCCTGGGCCTCCTCCTGCTGCTGCTGTGTCCTCCTCCTGCTGCTGCTGTGTCCTCCTGCTGCTGCTGCTGTGTCCTCCTGGGCCTCCTCCTGCTGCTGTGTCCTCCTGGGCCGCCTGCTGCTGCTGCTGTGTCCTCCTGGGCCGCCTGCTGCTGCTGTCTGGTCCTGACCCTTCACTGCTGTAGCCTGAACCTTCATGTAGGCAGCAGGCAAACACATGCTGAACCGCTGGGTACCTTGTCCGCTGGCTGGCCTCTCAGGCTGTCCCCTTTCAGTGCACTCTTTCAACATGGACTGCCTGGGGCCTATGCCTGTCTACGCATTGTATACTGACCAGCGGTAATCTATGTATTACAGTATCCAAGCTATTGGGGTGCCACTTCCTGTTTCTATGTTCCTAGGTAATCATGCTTTGCCAGTACTGATAACACCCACTACCTGCATATGTGTAAATACTGCTGATGGTGGAGTGATATAGTCCGGAATTGGATCACTTTGGATCCATTAGCTATCTAGTACTTGCAGATAATGAATACCTAGGAACATCAATTGTATGCTGTTACTGCTCACATAATACTTGACTATACCCTGCTGAATGTTGTCAGGAATAAATATCCTGTTTAACCTGCCACCTATTGTGTCCTTGTTATGTTCCTAATGTGCTGTTGGTGTACCCCCGCCACACCTTGCATGCTGTATCCCACATTGCACCAATACAGAGTGTTCAAACTGTCCCCTGGCTGAGGGTCACTATTGCTACATGTGCACCTGTCTGCCACATACCTTACAGAGTAAAACATAGGGCAGTACCAGACATGTCCCTGACAGTAGAAGAGGTATTGTTCCTCAGTACAGGGAATGCACAGTAATGGAGTCTGCTGATGTATGCCAGCACTCCTGATCTGTGAGGAAAGGGGGAAGGGGTGGCCAGCTGTGTATTGCACTAGCACTGCTCATGTCATGCACTGATGTCGGTGAGGAGGCCAGACATGGATATCTGACCAGGGTTCAGTATGGTACCTATCTCTGCATGACCCACACCACGTAAGTAAGGCTAACTGATGTTAAGGTACTAGCCGACGTTGCTTCCTAGTTAGTCTCTCACCTGTGCAGGTAACTGGACAATTGCTTCCACCACTGCTGGGTGACTGACCGAGAGGTTGGCATGCACGACATCCATGATAGTGATAGCACATGCACACTCTTCATTTCCAGGCACCATTGGCATACAATACTGTGTAGGCCTTTCCAGCTGTACATGCTAAGCATGTACCCTGTGCAATCCCATATATCGTTGTACATCCCCACCATGGCAGCATGGTTGTGTGCCAGGAACGCCATCCTATAGGCATGCTTTTAGCATTACGGTTGTGGGCCCCTGACAAGTGTGGCAGGGAAGGGCAATGTTGCTATCTGCATGCTGTGTATTACAGCAGTTGCACAGACTGTCAGCAGCCAGCTAAGTGGGCTGTTAGTTGTACGGAGAGGGGACAATATTAATGCAAATCTGTCATACCTGTGTACAGGGTGCAAGCGGTGTAAGGCATGGTCAACAGGCCTTAAGTGTGTTTAGCTGGTGTCCATGTGCACACAGATGTGGTGACTGCTGGTGTGCAGTCACTGTTACTCACCCATATAGGATTTTGGTGGTCTGAAAAGTGCAAAGATCGCAACAAGGGGTCCCCATCCGTAGTGGCACATATCCCTCTGGTGCCATCTCCTAGCTGTGGGGTGTGCATGGATCCTCCCTTAATGGTGGACATGGGCCACCATCTGATGGCCCACACTGTGGTCCACAGTCCTACAGTGTCTTCACATATGTAAGGTTGCTACACACACCTATGCCAGCCACTCCCCAAGGTTGACTGTCCTTGGTGATAGGGCATGTTGATTGGCTAACCAGTACAGGGCAGTCACAGGTATCAGTCACTTGTGACAGATAGACATAACTGTCCCTCAACAGTACAACAATCATTAACATGCTGCAGAACCCCAGTGGACTTTCCTTCCTCCAGGTGTCCAGTTGCGACGGTTACAGGTAAACAATGTTGCTCACACATTATCAGCAGACATTTTACACAGACTGTGTGACCTGTGTCACCATCATGTTATGTACCCTTCCTCTATTCCTGATGCCTTTCAACTAGCTTGATCACTCCATTCTTATTTCAATGCATATCCAGCATAGTTCTCTGCTTCAACAGCAGGGGAGAAGAAAAAAGGGTTTGCACTCACAAAGCGGGGAGTAGCTGGCTTGTTACGGCGGTTACTACCCCAAACCAAATGTACCTGATACTTCACTATCGACGCATATCCAGCATGGCTCTCTGCTTCAACGGCATGGGAGAAAGACTGATACATCACGAATTTCCAGCATGGCTCCCTGCTTCAAACGGCAGGGGAGAAGAAAAACAACCAATAAGGGCTGTATAACATAATCTGGGTAAAAACAAATAAGCATGGGTGTAGCTTGCTTATTGCGGCGGTTACTACCCCTACTACCTCTAACTAATCAAGCTAGATATTTCACTTGGATGCAGCTCCATCACAGCTCTCTACATTAATGGTGGGGGTGGAAGGGAAATAGAGCTAAGAGAAACAGATAAGTATGAGAGAAAAAATGAGGGAAGCTTGCTGGGCAGATGGATGGGCCATTTGGTCTTCTTCTGCCGTCATTCCTATGTTTCTATGTTACCCACCTCACCCCCGTTGTGCTACAAACCCTGTCGTGAAGCTCCTGTACCTGCAAGCCTTTCTTGAGGGACATCATGTGGATGGGACGCCTACCCTCCCAACGTACCAATATGGGTGCATCTATGTCACGTGGAGGGACATGTAGGTCCATGTGCGGCCCTTGTTCCCTATATGCCTGCACACAGCGCAGTTAGTAGTACTGGTAACACCACTGTGCACTACATACTTGGGAAGCAAGATAAAGGGGTCTTCTACACATATGGCCTGTCAGGCAGTACCACAGGTCATTCAGCATGTGGAAACAGTAATGTTCTGCTGATAATGATGTGTGTGCAACATTGGTTAGCTGTCACCTTCTGACCAGCACACCTGTAGGGAGGGAAGTACACTGGGGTTCTGCAGCATGTGAATGATTGTTGTCCTGTTATAATTCAGTAGATTATAATGAAGACCTGTATCACTGGGTGTCACACACTTCTATACTCATGGCATTACTAAGGACTCTGTTGGTGCACCCATGGATGACACAATCCATGAATGATGGTTTGCCACTGTATGTGGACATCAGGAAGCTGTCACCTGTCGACTGCTTGCCATACATGGTATACGGTGTTGCCTCCATGTCCATGCCACTGTGTGGCCTGTGTATGTACTGATGCAGAGGCCAAGTGCAACACTGAACACTGTAATGGTATTTGTCAGCACCCTTTGGCACATCTTGCTTCTCTGACACATTCCACCTCATTAAGAACAGGTAGCCATGTCAGAAGATACAGCATGTACCGTGCAGCCTGTTTAACGTCTGCATACCCAGCTAGTGGAAACCAGGACCACAGAACTGTGGTCCAGCAGGTAGCACAATTGTTAAGGATGCACATGTGCTTGGCCAAGTGTGAGGTATTTGAACACTGTGACCAGCCGTGGCAGGGGCTCATGGCACCGTTGGCCCTCCTTATATACCCTTGTAGAGGACATCGCTGGGTGCAGCCAGGTCGCATGCTGCCAGACAGGTGCACCCTCATAAGGTACAGTACATGTAGGCTCCAGGTGTACATTTGCATGGTATCATGGTTGAGGGGCAAAGCAAGAGTGGATGGTGGTGAGGGGGGTGTGTCCTGCAGAGCCTAGGTACCACCTGTACCCCGAGATGCCATCCTGGTATGGGGTGCTGCAGTGGCCAGCACCATCATTGTCAGATATTGGCAACACACCAACCTGTGCCATTCACACAAGCTGGGTGGGATGGGTTTGCATATATTGTGGCCAGACTGGGGGGAGGCAGGGTTATGGTCAGAGCGCAGACCAAACATCATCCCAATTGGTCACCTTCCTGCCCAGTGTACCATTGTACTGTACAGTATGAGGGCGACAGGGCAGTGTATCCTACATACCTTATGAGCCACAAATGCTTCCAGTATGATGATAGAGCCAGCCATTAGTTTGTCACCCTGCCTGACCCGCTGTCATCCCCATCCCTGCATGGGGCAAGCGTGGAAACCGCTGTGGCTGTACAGTCATGGGTACCAACTAGTCCATCATCACTCACACCCATGCACGTGCTGGTGTACCCAAGAGCTCTGGAACATGGTGCGCATAGGTTGTGTGCTGAAAGCCTGGTCGCCTCTATCCAGACACCTAGCAGACAGTCATTGTTCACAGATTCCTCCTATTCCACACCCACGTTTGTTGCCGCACAGGGGTCGTACACGTTAGGAAAGGAGAGTGGCCCGTACATCAATAGACCTCATCACCTGCCTAGCCGTACATTGGAACCCCTTCATGCACACATTGCACCCTGTGCAACCTCCATCAGCATTCTGCAACCTCCATATGGGCAAGATATGGGTAATGTGGGTTCAGCCACAGCCTTCGGCTCTATGGACAGTTTCACATGTATATATTGACGGCCTTTCTTGCCAACTCAGGCCCTGTGCTGGAGGCCTGTGTGATCATCTGTCATTAGTGACATTAGTCATCATAAGCAGTACAGCAGCTGTGATGAGGGCATTGGTAGAGCCTATAATTATGATGGTCTGTGTTTGCACGAGCGTCAATGACTGTGTCTGCTCACCCGGAGCATGCTGTAGGGGTATAACTGGATGGTCCAAGGTGCTTCCACTGTCCACAACATGCCTTATGTGCTATTGAACAAACCACAGTGGGTTACGTGGTAGCAGCCACACCCACATCAGCACCTTGTGTAGCTGTGACCCATTTGTGGGTGGTTGCGCAGGCCATCTGTTGAGGCCTTGCCCGAAGAGGCACTCTGTTACAGTCCAGAGAGCTGCATAGCCATTTGGACAAGATCCCTCTGTGTCACTACATTGCAGCCTCCTACTTTCTGCACCTTATATACATTGGAAGGGCACCTGACACCACATTGAGGGGCACTGCAGCATGGTGCCTTCCACCTGTCAGTCCTCTGGTGAGGGCTCACACTTCAGTAATGGCCATCTATCACTCCATAGAGCAGTATACACATGCATGCATCCTTCCTCTGCTAGCCTGGCAGATCAGCTGTGCTGCTGGTCACGGGCCATCCGCAAGGTGGCTGCCAACAGTCAGGCCATCACCTTTGTAGCAAAAAATGCGTAATGTGGCTGGGTAGCCCCATGCCACAGCTCCGTGCAGCCAGCACTGCTGACACTTTCTTCAGGTGCGATGTCATAACAGGAGTATGTCCGGCCTGCATTAAATAGTGGCTGTGTGTCCCAACAGGGGACATCTATATAATGAGGGGTCTGACAGCATGTGTGTGCTGCTTCCAGGAGCATGCATGGCCAGGTGGCTCTTCCTTGCTTCTGAGGTGCACTGTGTTGATCAGTAACTCCATCAGATAATGTGTGCCATATCTGGAATGACACAGGTGTGTGGTACACCTTGGATGGCAGAAGTGCACTGCACAGCAACCCAGAGTATGTAGCAAGTGCTTAGCCCAATGGCACAGAATAGGTATCACACATACAGCACCTCAGCAAAGGCTTCAGGCAGCGCTTCGCCACCCTATTATGGCCTACACCCTCTGTGGTAGGGCAGCACCCCAAACAGTTGTTGGCTGGACACACGTAGCAGGTGAGGCACGTAGTAGACTGAAAGGACCTCTGCACATTAACCTATTTCCTAACCCATCGGTGGGCAAACAGGCCTTCTGGGGCAGGGTTCTGCCCCATGCCAACCTTAAAAGTGTGTCTGTATAAGGTGTTGGCGAACCTGGCTGCCCCTGAGTATGGTGTCATGCCATCGTGCACGCGCACATGGGGGATCAGGACTGAGGTCTGGATCTATAGCCACAGGTATTCCATGGCGAAGAGCCACATTATGGAACACACAGCAAAGCAGGATTATCCGAGCAACCTTGGGGGGGGGCATATAGTAGTACTCCCCCACTCTTGTCCAAACATCGGAAGCGGCTCTTCAAAAGCCCGATGGTACGTTCGATGACCATGCGGGTAGCACGTAAGGCCTCATAGGCCAGCTGTTGTGCTGTGGCAGGCTGGAGGATTGGGGTCATAAGCCAGGGCCTGCATCCATAGGCTGCGTCTCCTGTAGCAATGACATAGGGAAGAGATTACACATACTGATGTTTGTGTCCCATGGATGTATGTGCTCAATACATGCAGTCGAACCGGATGGCACGAGGCAGCCCATTCCAGTTTCCCTCACCTTATGTGTCTGGCGTCAGGATTGCTTTGGCACACAGCTGGTGTGTGGCTATTAGGCGTTATAACACGTGAAGAGCCCCTAAACAGTGAGATGTATGTCAGCTCTGTGGATGCGGTTGGTGCATTACACCACTGTCCTTACAGATCACATTCCTGTGTTCACATCATATGCATTATGCACTCCAGTCATTGTGTACTGACATATGTGCTCAAGTACACCTTCTCTGTAGGTATGCATACCCAACATACATGGTGTCAACTGGCTGCCCCTCAATGTGCACAATTGAGTATAGGTGTTCATGCAAGGTCTCAGGAACGTCAGGGGCTCACTAACACCGGTGGATGTGAGCTGCCCTTACATGACAAGTCTCAATTCGTCTTGCACACTGCCAGTAGCCATGGCTACACCCAATATGTGTAGGCTGTCCACCTGTGCAGTGAGGTGAGCAAGCCATGCCACATACAGGCCTTACCAGGGGCTTCTGTATAGTTTGTGCTTGGCAGCCAATAGTAAGTGGTTGGGTGCATGAGCCATTCCACCACTTTCGCTAACACAATGTGCCACTCATCCCGACTCCATCCCACTCCAATGTGCCACTCCATCCCGACAGGCGTCTATATCACCTTTGTGTGCCATTACAGAGATGACCATTGCAAATATGTTATATGTATGTTAACGTGGATCTTACCTACAAGCCAACCATCGCCATACAGGCCATCTTCGAATTTGCGAAACAGAGCTGATTGCCTGAGTATGAAGGCATCGTGCGCTGATCCCGGAAAGCTGGACATCACCGAGAGGATCTGCATTCCAGCATCACACACCACTTGCACGTTGAGGGAGTGGAACTGCTTTCTGTTGCGGTAGGCTGCCTTCCTCTCACGGGGTGGAACGATGGCCACATGAGTGCAGTCAATAGCTCCAATGACATTCGGAAAGCGGGCAAGGGCATGGAAACCACGCTTGAGGTCTATCAGGTCCTGTCTGTTGCGCGGGAATGCTATGTAGCGAGGCATGCGGTCCATAACAGCTGCAATGACCTGGTGCAGACACCGGGAAAAGGTGCTCTGTGACATCCCACCCACAACAGCTACTGTGGATTGGAAGGAGCCACTTGCTGTGAAGTGCAGGGCGGCCAAGATTTTGGTCAGGCCGGGGACAGCACGGCTTTCGGGTTCGGGGCTCAAGGGCACCTCGTATGTCTTCATATAGTTCCATGATGGCACGAGCGCTGAGGCGATATCTACTGCTGATGACATCCTCTGGCATACCCAGCAATGAGGTTCGTGGAAGATAGATCCGCTGCCTGTAACGACGTCGACCAACGTCCTGGCATCTGTGTTGGGCCTGCTCAGCCATGGGGTGCACCTGCCCCATACACTGTGAATGTGTGGAGCAGATAGACCTACTAAGAACAGGCCTTTTTATTGGGCAGCTGTACCTTTGTAGGTCTGTGGGGATTGGTTTTGCACATTTTCGTTCAACGCGATATTAGCACGGTGCGCGCTGTGCGCACTTTTAAACTGTATCGCATTTGAAAGGGTTGTAGTTATTGGCCGCGTTAGGAGCCGTGCTAACACCACCGCTGGTTTCGCGCCACACGATACGTCCTCCCTACTTTACATTTTCCCAGCCCCAACTCCGCCCCCTGAATACATTATCCCATATTTACATTCACGAACCGCGATAGATGCTTGTTATCACAGTTCGCAAACTTTTCACACGCAGTACAGCTGTATCACGCGCGGTAACTCCTTGGAAAATGAGGCCCAAAGTGAGCAAAAGTGGATTTACCTTTTGAAATCAGTAACCCTGTGTGGACTCAAAGAAATTGAATGGCACCATTGTGTGATTTCCTGGTAAAATCATGGCCAACACTTATCAGGTGAGATCAGCACAACCAACCTCTAAATCAGACTGTTTGTTATGCGGTTGCTGACATGCCAAAACTCAACATGAAGATAGGTCTGGTAAGCATTGGCGTTTTCTCCACCGAGTGTGATGTGCTTTTGTAAAAGTTTTGTAATTTTAAAGTGTCTCGCTTTCAGAAATAACTGAAGGGGCCCCTGCGAATTTGCAAAAAATGGAGTCTTCACCCACAGTAGCACTGTGGTGAAGAGCGCTGGGTGAAATAAGTCAGCTCTAAATACCCCTGAAGCAGCGGATAACGAAACGCGCATGTCGGACCTCTGACTCCGGCTAAGCAAAAACAGGGAAGTAACCCATTTTTGTTTTAAGAAAATAGAAAAAGTATAACATTTTAAAAAGCTCAAAACACTTGAATGAGCAATGGACTACTGGAGCAATGATTAGACATGATCCGTACAGGTGCCTAAACACAAGTACTAACTTGCAGCCCTGTGGATGTTATGAATGTCCCTAATCTTTAATTGTGACAATCATAGCTTAAATATTAACAATATCTAAATATGAATTGTGTGATACATTTCATTGTACTGTGGATAAAGAGTAACATTTGTTTAGATTGCAAATACCCCAATATTGACTGGGTAAATGTAACATCAGGACATGCTAGAGACAAAGTTCATGGATAGAACTCACTGCTTCATGGAGCAATTGGTTCAGGAACCACAGAAGAAAGTATTTTAGATTTAATTCTTAGTGGAATACAGGATCTGGTGAGAGGTAACAGTGGTGGGGCCACTTGGCAATAGTGATCATAATGTGATCAAATTTGAATTAATAATTGGAAGGGGGACAATAAGTAAATCTATAGCTCTAGCACTACTTTTTCAAAAGGGAAACTGATAAAATGAGAAAAACAAAACTGAAAGGTGCGGCTACAAAGGTTAAAAGTGTTCAGGCATGGACATTGTTTAAAAATACAATTAGATGCCCAGTCAAGATATATTCCACATTAAGGTGAAAGAAAGGCAAAAAAGGATTAGCAGCATGGTTAAAAGGTGAGGTAAAACTTTTGGCCAAAAAAAATTCAAAAATTGGAAGGATACATCTGAAGAAAATAGGAAAAAAAAGCATAAGCACTGTCAAGTTAAGTGTACAACATAAGAGGAGATGAGAATTTGAAATGTAGTTGGCCATAGAGGCATAAAAACTCATAATAAAAAAAAAACAGAAGCAAGAAACCTGTGAGGGACTTGGACTGTTAGATGACCAACGGGTTAAAGGGATTAAAGGGGCTCTTAGGGAAGTTAAGGCCATTGCAGAAAGACTAAATGAATTTTGCTTCTATGTTTACTAATGAAGATGTTGGGGAGATACCACTTCAAGATGGTTTTCAAGAGTAGCAAATCACCTGGATTGGACGGTATGCATCCCAGGGTTCTGAAGGAATTCGAATATAAAATTTCAGATCTATTAGTTAAAATTTGTAGTGATGTGAATCGTTTTTCTGACTATTGAAAATATTGGACGATATTTTCAAAATAAAAAAAATCAGGGGGTCCCGAATTGATAGGAAAACCACATGACATTTTTCATGGGGGTTTTATCATTTTGGGAGGGGGGAGGGCCAGGAAGAAAGGGCACAAAACATCCTCCAAACCCACCCCAACCCCCACCCCCCAAAACTTTAATAAAGTACCTGGTGGTCCAGTGGGAGTGATCTCCTGCTCTCAGGCCATCAGCTGCCACTAATCAAAATGGCACCAGCCATCCATTGCTCTTACCTTGTGACAGGGGCCGGCCAATGGCACGGGCAAAGGGCCATCGGCCAAAGGTGAACTAGTAGATGTGGTATATTTGGATTTTCAGAAGCTGTTCAAGCTTCTAAGAAAACTAAAGAGTCATGGAATAGGATACAATGACCTTTTGAGGATTGTAAACTGGTTAAAAAAAAGGAAACAGTAGGATTAAATGCTCCATTTTCACAATGGAAAAAGGTAAACAGTGGGGTGCTTGAGGTATCTATGTGGACTGGTGCTTTAATATATTTAAAAGTGATATGGAAAGGGATACAAGTAAGGCGGTCAAATTTGCCAGTGAAAATTATGAAGAGTAGTTGAACCTCAAGTGGATTGTGATAAATTATAGGAGGACGTTGTGAAACTGGAAGATTGGAAATTTAAAGTGGACAAGTGCAAGGTGATGCATATTGGGAAAAGATTACCCCTTGCTATAGGTACAGTGTTAATTCCTAAGATAGAACCTACCACCCAGAAAAGATCTAGATATCTTAGTGCAGGGGTCAGGAACCTTTTTGGCTGAGAGAGCCATAAACGCCACATATTTTAAAATGTAATTCCATGAGAGCCATACAATATGTTTAAAACTAAATACAAGTAAATGTGTGCATTTTATGTAAGATCACACTTTTAAAGTACAATAAGTCTCTGAAAATATTACACCAGGCCTTAAGACACCAATACATCTCCTATTAGGAAAACGGACCAAGTCAGGCTGCTATAGAGTCCTACACAGAAACTACACGCCAGCAGAAAACCTCACCTGAATCACGTGCTGTCCCTCACCTAACATAGAATAAAGAGACCAAAACGCATAACAAGAAGCATGCAGACAAAAACTGAATTGGAAACTGCAACAAGCCAGAGTCTCTGTATGCAGTGTAACAAAGGAAAAAAGAAACATCACACATCCTTATAAAACAAATCAAGAAATATAAAATCATCAGCAGTAAAACTGTACTAACAAAAAGAACATATTTCGAAACAGCTGATGAGTGGAATATCCAATAATTAAAAACTCATATAAAACATTTCCAGATACCAACAAAATATTTCAAAATAGCAGACACAAAGATCCAGTAATGAAAAATAATAAGGATACAAAAATTTTTTTGCTCTGCATACCTGGGAACGTTTGATATCCAGGTGTCCTGAGATTGTTCTGAATTAGCAGGAGGTGGGGTGGTTTGCTTGGAACTTTCTCCTCTCTCAGTCACATACCAGCGCTCTCTCTCACACTGGCTCTCAATGACACACCTATACACACATGCTCTCAGTCACTCACATATACAAATGTTTTTTCTCTCTCACTTATATAGGCTCTTAATTACACATTTACACACATGCTGTCTATCTTTTCACGCTTACACACACACAGGCTTTCAATCACATAAATACATGCTGTCTTTTTCTCTCACACACAGACTCTCATTCACATGCTTACAAACATGTCCTCTCTTTCTCTCATTTACACACAGGCTCTCAATCACATACTCCCTCACCTAAATCAGCTCTCAATCACACACATACACACATGGTCTCTCTCTCTCATTTAAACACAGGCTCTCAATCACATACTCACATGCTCCCTCACCTAAATCAGCTCTCAATCACACATGATCTCTCTCTTACTTATACACACAGGCTCTTAATCATACATACACATGATCTCTCTCACACACAAAGGATCTCAATCATACACACATACTCTTTCAAACAAACAGGTTTTCAATTACAAACTTACACATACAGGTTCCCAATGGTAAACTTACATTCATGCTCTCTCTCTCACAGGCAGGATCTCAATCACAGACATACTCTCTTTCACATATACAGGCTCTCAATCATTCACATACATGCAATCTCTCACTCACACACACAGGATCTCAAACACACATGCTTGCTCGCTCATTCATTCACTCTCTCTCCCCCTTCCCCCCGGGAACTCGCAGCAGCAGCAGCCACCTCCCAACACTAACCTCCTTCATTTTCAGCCCTCGCGGAGGCGAAGGCGGAGTCCCATCGGCCGCGGTTGAAGATTTTCATTTTCCTCCGAGCCGCGCTGCAGTCTTCTTCCCGCGCAGGCACCCGATGCTCTCCACTTCCTCTTCCGGGCCGCGGGAAGAAGAGAGCACCGGCGTGCTCTCTTCTTCCCGCGGCCCGGAAGAGGAAGTGGAGAGCATCGGGTGCCTGCGCGGGAAGACCCGCGCAGGCACCCGATGACTCCAGCGCTGGCACCCGGCTGACACCCGATGACTCCCGCGCAGGCACCCGGATGACTCCAGTCGGCGTGCTCTCTTCTCCTCCCCCCCGCGGCCCGGAAGAGGAAGTGGTGAGCATCGGGTGCCTGCGCAGAAGAAGAGACCACGCTAGTGTGGTCTCTTCTTCCCGCGCAGGCACCCGATGCTCTCCACTTCCTCTTCCGGGCCGCGGGGGGGGGAGGGGAGGAGAAGAGAGCACGCCGGTGCCGCTGACTCCAGCTGTCCTGCCGCGTTCCGCCCGGGCTGACAGCATTTTAAGCCCGGGCGGCGGAGGACCGGGGAGCAGCTGGGTCAGCGGGGAACCGCGAAGTATGGCGACACTTGTCTGCGAGCCAGATGCAGCCCTCAAAAGAGCCATATCTGGCTCGCGAGCCATGGGTTCCCGACCCCTGTCTTAGTGGATAATACATTGAAATCATTAGTCAGTATGCTATGGCAACCTCAAAAGCAAGTGATAGGAATTATCAGAAGGGAATGGCAGTGGATGTCTGCCTCTATTGCTCCATGATGCTGCACCTTTAATACTGTGCTATTCTGGTCACCACATCTCAAGATATAGTTGCACTAGAGAAAGCAGAGAAGGGTGACCAAAGGGGCATGGAACAGCTCCCCCATGAGGAAAGGCTAAGAAAGGTATGATCAGTTTGGTGACGAGACAGTTGAGGGGAGAATATTCCATTCCACTCATTTTATAGACCTAAGCATTAATCAGTTTACTCTTGAAAAGTGAAAGGATGGGGGGAGGACACATGAAGTTACTGGGTAATATTTAAAATAAAATATTTACTAGACAAGTTTGGAATTTGTTGCCAGAGGATGTGGTATAAGCTATTAATATAGCTGCATATAAACAAAGAATATGGACAAGTTCCTGGAGAAAGAGTCCATTAAATAGACAGTTGCAGAAATCTACTGCTTATTCTTGGGATAAGCAACTTGGTGTCAACCTACCCCTTGAGATTTGGCCAGGTACTTGTGGCTTGGCCAGTTGGAAACTGGCTACTGGGCTTGGACACTTGGTCTGTCCCAGTAAGGCAAACCTCATGTTCTTATGATTCAATCTGAGCTAGTTTTATCTTTCCTTAATAACTGCAGTCTCCATAAAATATATTTTTCCAAGATGTTCCAAATTTAGCTTATAACTGGATAACAGTTCTTTGCAGAGCTCAGCAAATCATTTCACAGGGCCCCAGACTCACGAAGCATTTGTACCTTCCAATTTCCCCCCCCCCCCCAGTGATTTCACAAGTAGATCCCATCCTCATAGGAGCAGCTGGATAAATAACCAATACTTGGTGGAGAAGCTGTGCAGAGCAAGCTCAGCCTGTGGGGGGGAAGCTGCTGGAACTGCAGTCTACCAATGGGCATGGAAACCTGCCATCCACTCACTAGTGGCATCTTCACAGTTGCCTTGACATCTTTGAAAGCTCCAGCCCCTGCTAATTCAGTTGTCCAGCTATGTCCTCAGCATCCTCTGACTTACTGCCATGGCACCATAAGCTACCTAGACATAGAGTGTGATGTGGTGTGGATTTCATCATCCACTGTGACCTCTGAGGAATGAATTTAAACCTTGACTCCCTTATGCCAATCCAAGCTTTTCAAGTACTTTGCAGTCTTCCACCCATAGCTGGGTCCCAGCTAATTTAAGCAGCATTGGAAAAGTCCTTGAGGCATGAATGTGGACTTTACTTCATATCCTCCCTGCTCCCTAGGAGGAGAGACTGTACAGAGCACTTCAGCATCAGGAGTTTCCACAGCAAAAGCAGAATCTCCCCATGAGAGAACACTTGGATGTGTGCAATCCCAGCAGGAGACACTGCAGCAGATCCGGGTGCAGCTGTGATCTCTCCAATCACAGGTAGTGTTTTAGAATTAAGTTTGGCTTTTTAGAAATCTGAGAATCTATTCAGCAAACAAGAAATGGAACAGCATTTTTAAGTCACCCTTCATACAGACTTATTCAAACACTTAATGGATATGATCTGAAAGAACTATCCACCCCAAAAATAAATAGCATTTAGGTGAATATTCAGTTGGCCAGAAGTGCTGGGAATCCATTTTTGCAAACTGCAGACTCAGTAATGAATATCACTAGAAACCCAGCTGAGGTAGATTCAGTGCCTTGCTTGAGGACAGCAAGAGTGCAGAGCTGTGACCAGGGCAATTCTGCCCTCCAGACACCCATTAGCAGTGTTACAGGAGAACTCATATTCCAGTCAGTCCCTGGACATAGAAGGCTCTTCCTAGGAATCCTTTGACTTATTGCTCCGTGCTGCAGCAGAGGAACTCTTCAAACTATGCACAAGCTGCCTTCATGCAGGGCCTTTCTAGGCTACATACAAGTAGAAACATTAAGTCTACTGGGTCCAAAAGTGGAATTCTGAGATGTTATGTATGACACCAGATAAAGATTTAATGTGAGCTAAAAACATGGCTATTCAAAAATGCATATAGCCCAAGTTAAAAATATCAGAATGTAGTGAACCACAAACAAGACAGACAAGAGATACTAATTGAAGCATGACAAATAAGTTGAAACGAGAATGTATGATTCACAACGCAATGCACAGACTTTTCCTGTACTTCTTGCCTTATGTCCTAGATTAGTCAATATGTATTAAAGCTTAATGCCTGCTTATGAATACTACCTCTGTAACTGATCATTGACATAGCTATGAATGTTAATTTTGTCAATTTGTGATCTATCCATGGAATGATGGTATAAAATACCTAAATATACTTCACAGATAAGTGCCTTGGTGTGAGTCTCCATTACCACCTTGGATAAACATAGCAATTGAGTAAAAATATAGTACCAAAGACTCAAGGCAATCACGGAAAGATTAAATGATTTTTTTGCTTCGGTGTTTACAGAAGAGGATGTTGGGGAGATACCCATTTGAGAAGGTTTTCATGGGAAATGATTCAGATGGCCTGAACCAATTCATGGTGAACTTAGATGTGGTAGGCCTGATTGACAAACTGAAGAGTAGTAAATCACCTGGACCGGATGGTACACACCCCAGGGTTCTAAAGGAACTAAAAAATGAAAATTTCAGACCTATTAGTAAAAATTTGTAACCTATCTTTAAAATCATCCATTCTACCTGAAGACTGGAGGGTAGCTAATGTAACCCCAATATTTAAAAAGGGCTCCAGGGGCGATCCGGGAAACTAGAGAGACTGGTTAGCCTGACTTCAGTGCCAGGAAAAATAGTGGAAAGTGTTCTAAGTATCAAAATCACAGAACATATAGAAAGACATTGTTCCATTAAAGTCAGTCAAGCATGGCTTCACCCAAGGCAAGTCTTGCCTCACAAATCTGCTTCACTTTTTTGAAGGAGTTAAACATGTAGATAAAGGTGAACCGGTAGATGTAGTGTATTTGGATTTTCAGAAGGCGTTTCACAAAGTTCCTCATGAGAGGCTTCTAGAAAAAAGTCATGGGATAGGTGGTGCTGTGCTTTCATGGATTAGAAACTGGTTAAAAGACAGGAAACAGTAGGATTAAATGGAAAATTCTCAGTGGAAGGGAGTGGGCAGTGGAGTGCCTCAGGGATCTGTATTGGGGCCCTTACTTTTCAATATATTTATAAATGATCTGAAAAGAAATACGATGAGTGAGGCAAATTTGCGGATACAAAATTGCTCAAAATAGTTGAATCGCAAGCAGATTGTGATAAATTGCAGGAAGACCTTGTGAGACTGGAAAATTGGGCATCAAAATGGCAGATGAAATTTAATGTGGATAAGTGCAAGGTGATGCATATAGGGAAAAATAACCCATGTTATAGTTACACAATGTTAGGTTCCATATTAGGTGCTACAACCCAAGAAAGAGATCTAGGCGTCATAGTGGATAACACATTGAAATCGTTGGTTCAGTGTGCTGTGGCAGTCAAAAAAAGCAAACAACGTTGGGAATTATTAGGAAGGGAATGTGAATAAAATGGATAACGTCAATGCCTCTGCATTGCTCCATGGTGAGACCGCACCTTGAATACTGTGTATAATTCTGGTCACCACATCTCAAAAAAGATATAATTGTGATGGAGAAGGTACAGAGAAGGGAGACCAAAATAAGGGCATGAACAGCTCCCCTATGAGGAAAGACTAAAAGGTTAGGACTTTTCAGCTTTGAGAAGAAACGACTGAGGGGGGATATGATAAGAGGTATTTAAAATTGAGACATCTAGAATGGCCAGATGTTAATTGGTTGTTTACTCTCATAACAGAAGGACTAGGGGGCACTCCATGAAGTTAGCATGGGGCATATTTAAAACTAATCGGAGAAAGTTCTTTTTTACTCAACGCACAATTAAACTCTGGAATTTGTGGCCAGAGGATGTGGTTAGTGCAGTTAGTATAGCTGTGTTTAAAAAAGGATTGGATAAGTTCTTGGAGGAGAAGTCCATTACCTGCTATTAAGTTGACTTAGAAAATAGCCACTGCCCAAAGGGACCTAAGCCTGACTACAGCCAGAAGTACCTAGGTCTGTAAATGAAAATGTTCCGAGTAACCCAATTGACAGTCTACCACAGGCTCATTGGGAAAGTAGTATTAAGCCTGGAAGTAATCCGGATAATATTACTTTGTGGCATATGATATCTAAGCTTGACAAGAATATAACATTGATGAATAGTACCCTGTCTTCTGTAATAAATAATAGAACAAGAAAAATTGAAAGTTGTGTAAAAGATATCTGGGTTAAATACAAAAGTGCAATAGATTACAAATTCTGAGAATGTATTTATGAAAGAGTCTGATTTTGCATAGGGAGGCCGAGTATACTGAAAATTAAGAATAAGAAATGAGATTTAATTTTCCTTTAACACTGTTCCTGTCTCCCATGGAAATGTTTAAAAAATTCTTGGAAGAAATATTGAGTTATAAAGGGGAAGATATCCCCAGAGTATCCAAGATATTTTATCTTCCAAAAAAGGTATTGAGAAATGCTGAACAGAATAATGTTAGTGTAAACGAGGAAACTTTGGGGATAACATTCTTAGATCGATGGATTTGATAGAAAACAAGGCAACTTTATTTGTATCTTATTGGATAAAGATGTGCTATTTAAAAAGAAATTTTTTTGAACAGAAATGTTCCCTTTTGCAGACAAAAAAAAATCCAAATATTCCCCGACGTTGCCCACGCCACCCAGGCGAAAAGGAAATATTTTCTTTCCTTGAAACCTAGGATGGTGGCAATAGGAGCAAGGTTTTTAAAGTCTCCTTGTTTTTGCCTTATTACTTATAATGGGAAAAAATTTGCATTTAATGATCTGACACATTTGGAAACATTTCTAAGGGATAAAAGTCAAGTTTTGTCTTTAGAGACTAATGTCCTAGAAGAATAAAATAATTCTGCTTCCTCCTTTTTAGAATCAGGACCAATTGTTGAGTTCTGCGTACTATATATAAGTGAGTTTCTATATATATATTTATATCCCCCAATTATGGATATGCCAAATGATATTGCCTAGTAATGGTTATTTATAATAGTTTATTTTCTATTTGGACTACATGGTTATGTTTCCATGATTATTTTTTCTTCCATTAATTACAAAGTATTAATTTAAAAAATTGCCACTGCTATTCCTAGCAACAGTAACATGAAATAGACTTCGTTTTTGGGTACTTGCCAGGTTATGGCCTGGATTGGCCACTGTTGGAATCAGGATGCTGGGCTTGATGGACCCTTGGTCTGACCCAGTATGGCATGTTCTTATGATAAGTATAAAAGTATAGAAGCATTAAAGTAAATACTTGCTTTAGAATAAGTTAATTAATAAAAGTGTTGGGAGAAAAATTAAATGGGAAGCAGTATATGATATGAAATCAAGTGCCTTTTGATGATACTGGTTACAGCCCATTGTGGGAAGAGCCTGGAGATTGAAATAGCCTGAACGTCTCCAATACTGAATCCCTTTAAAAACATTTTTGAATTAGCATATAAGTTAACCCTCACGACTGGTCTGGTGTTTATTATATTTAATACACGAGGTGATTCGAGCCACTTAGGGCCTCATTTACCAATTTTGCATGGGTACTGCCTGCGTTAAAGGGGCGTTCCCATGCAAATGAGGTGCCTTCTGCACAGCAGGGAATTTGTGTCCTGTGACATTTTCGCAATTCGTGCTGAAATCAATGGAAAATCAGCATGCAGCGTGATCTTTTCGCAGCCAGCAGAAAAAAGTGAAACCAAGTACCGCATCCCGCGATAATGTGACATGTATAAAAGGTCACTTCCTGCCCCTCCTCTGAGGGGTTGAAAGGAGATTTGGAGAGGTAGGTTTTGGAGGAGTTGGAGCTAGGATTTTGATTACTGAGTGTGCTGTCTTGTTATCTTCACTGTTGTCATCTGTTTCCCTTTACCTGTGTCTTGGGATATCTATCAATCTGCCATTGATAAAGTATTAACCCAAATGACCTTCTCTCTGAATGCAAAAGACTGCAATTTTATATATCTGCCCCAAATTAAGCCAGGCAAAGGATCTTGATTTCAGGAAGCTGCTAAACATTAACCCATTTCCCTGGAGCTCCAAGATCAGGTGTTTTTCTAGACTGAATTCACACTGAAAGCGTGTGTTAAAAAATCATTGATATGAAAATCAGCCCATTCTGATTTTTCAGGACTTCTCCCAGGCAGTGTCTCAGCAGCGCAGGGCTCTGGCGCCGTACTGTTCACAGCTCTTTAAAAAGGGGCATTCGTGCACTCTTGGTTTATCCAGCTAAAACGAGGATCCAAACTGACCAGGGGGTGCGCTGGTTTACTGAGGTGGCAGCAGTTCAGCAATATATTCAATCCCTGCCCACTCCAGCAGCCTCGGTGACCTGACGGAGGGCGCGGTGGTAGTGGACACTACACTTGTTTGAATATGTTGCCACGTTTCATGTTCCCCGGCGGACCTCAGTGGAGTTATTGGTAACCCCGGGTTCAGTGTTGGGTGTTTACCTTCCAGGGCGGCCCTGGACCCCTCCTGCTGTACCCAAGGCATTCCCAGGCGACTACGTTTAACATCTGACTATCCCAGGCTAAGAGTGGACTGTTTTGGAACCGCTTGCCCATGGTGGGAGATGGGAGGCCCTCAGGCCGGCTGTTGTTTCTGAGTTCCAAGCCTGTTCAGCGAGCTGCACTTCACAAATGGCAAAGTGTGGTGCCCACCTAAAGACTGGCACGGACTACTTTCTAAAATGACTGTTCTGGTTTTTCTGAAAGTTTAAATGTGTTTGGTTATTTTGGATGGTTGCAGAATGTTTGGTGGGGATGGGGGGGAGGGGGGGGCCGAGCCTAGGGTTAGTGTGATCTTCCCCTACTATCATTAGGATGGTGGGCCTGGGGATATTGGTTAAAGGATTTGTGTGGGGTGGGGGTTGGGGGAAGAGACCACTTTTCGGTTCCACGGGGGAACCTATGTTAAGTTTCCATTGCTCTCAATTACAGATAGGAGGGGGACGCTTTGCTGGGAGGCGTGTTCCCTCACACAAATGAATCTGTTGTGTATTTTTCATCACCTTTGTACTGACGATCCAGGACCATGAGTAGTTTTCATTACTTTTCTTGGAATGTAGGAGGTATAAATTCTCCCATTAAAAGAACTAAAATTTTGCAGCTATTGCAAAAAAAAAAAGAAAACGGATGTGGCCTTCCTGCAGGAGACCCATCTAACTGATGCGGAGCATGAGAAGCTGAAACAACGATGGGTGGGCTCGGTTTATTATGCCTCGGCCAGTTCACATTCGGCTGGCGTGGCTATTCTGATTCGGAAGTCCTTCCCTCTCCAGATTACTACAGAAATTAAGGACCCTAATGGTCGTTATATTGTGCTGTTGGGGGAATTCTTCCATACCCCGGTGATTCTCTGTAACCTCTATGCCCCTAATGTGTATAGAGCCTCTTTTTTTCAGGAACTCTGTGCACTCTTATTGCCGCATGCCAACGATATGCTTATTGTTGGGGGGGGATTTCAACGCAGTCAAAGACCCTTTATTGGATAGCGCCACACCTGCAAAAACCTCAAGGTCCCCTAGCAAAGGGCTAGCCCTTCTAGAACACTCCTTACATCTCACGGATGTGTGGCGTACGCTGCATCCACAAGACACAGAATTTACACATGTTTCCAGGGCTCATGCAACCCATTCCCGTCTGGACTACTTGTTGTTGAGTACTAATCATTTTGGCAAGGTGGTGGGGGCTGGGATAGAAGACATTCTGGTCTCTGATCACGCCCCAATTTGGCTTGAGTTGACTAATCCCTTAGCTCCCCACACTAACTATGTCTGGCGCTATCCGTTTTTTTTAGCGGACGATGTGGCTTTTCAGGCCTATTTAAAAGAACGTTGTTTGAACACGCCAATGCCCAGCATAAAGATGACCCAGTCCTTTTTTGGCATGCCGCAAAGGCTGTGCTTCGAGGAGATATAATATCGTACGTAGCGCATAGAAGGAAATCTCAAGATCAGCAACTCCTCCGGCTCACCGCACAGTTTCACAAAGCGCGCCGGGCGCTGGCCCACTGCCACTCCTTGGGAAACTTACCTCACACTCCAAACGGCCATTAATTCCCTGATTCACCAACGCACCAAGAAAAGTATACTTTATCGCTACCAGCTCTTTCAATTTGGGCAAAAGGCTGGTAAGCTGATGGCGACTCTTATTAGAGCGGCTAGGAGGAGTCGGCATATGCCTGTGATTAAGGACTCGCAACAACGGGTGGGTCAGGATGTTGAAAAAATCCGAGGAAACGTTCCGTGCCTATTTTTCTCAGCTGTATCGTTCGGAGGGTGGGATGAGTCCGGCTGGGAGGCCTTCGAGGATCGCATTCACTTGCCTTCCTTGACCTTGGAATATTACCACTATTTGAATGAACCCATTCAGGAGGAGGAGTTCGCCGGGTCATCATGAAGGCGAGTACGCTAAAAACACCCGGCCCCGATGGGTATGGCTCTGAACTGTACAAATGTTTGATTGGTCCGCTCGCCAGATTGCTCCCTATGGTGTTCAACTCCTTGATTGGGCGGGGGGCCTTTCCCCCGGGGGGAAACCAGGCATATGTTACTTTAATACCTAAGCCGGGAAAGGACCCGCTGTTACCTATGTCGTATCAGCCCATTTCTTTGCTGAATATGGATCATAAGATTTTGGCAAAGATTCTGGCAGATCGTTTGGGAAATATTTTACCTTCCTTGATAAAAGCCGGACAAGTTGGCTTTATTAAAGGGCATTATGCAGTACGCAATATTCGTCAACTTGTAACCGCGATGGCACTTTGTCAGAGAGTGGGAACCCCGTACTTGGTGGTGAGCCTTGACGCCAAAAAGGCCTTTGACAGGGTGGAGTGGGGCTTTATGTTTAAGGTGTTACAACGAATGGGGTTTGGAGGTTATTTTTACCAAGCCATTGAGCTCCTGTATGCCACACCAGAAGCCTGTATCCTAGTTAATGGGGGTTTGACTGATTCATTTGTGGTGTCTAGGGGCACTAGACAAGGTTGTGCCCCCTCTCCCCCTTAATTTTTCTTCTTGTTTTGGAGCCTTTTTTTGCTGGCGATTCAGGCTACGCCAGCCATTAGAGGTGTCCAATTCCAAGGTGGGGGACAGACAGAAGTTTTCAATATGCAGCTTTTGCTGACGATATGCTATTATTTCTTACGTCCCCACAACGGTCGCTATCGATTCTTTTGGGACTTGTTTACTATTTTTGCTGCTCTAATCTGGTATGGCGTATTAATTGGGACAGTCTGAGGCCCTGGCTTTTCCAGACACTCTTAAAGAGCGTTGGGGGGGGGGGGTCATTTCCCCTGCAATGGGCGCCAGGTTCTCTCAAATACTTGGGGATTTTTCTTACGAATGATTTGTCACAAATTTATCACACTAATATAACTAGGCTACTAACTATCACTCAGGAAAAATTGAACACTTGGCATACCTTGCCACTCTCTCTAACTGGTAGAGTTAACCTGTTTAAAATGGTAATTTTGCCCAAGTGGCTGTATGCGTTCCAAAATTTTCCTATGTTGCTTTCAACCAGGCATCTGAAACGCATAGATCAATTACGTCGCAGGTTTATCTGGAGGGGAAAGAAAGCCAGGATTCAATTGTCATGGTTAAAGTATCCTTGGCATAGAGGTGGTTTGGGAGTTCCGAATCTGTATCATGGCATGGCGGCTAATCTCCGTATACTCCGGGGCTGGTTTCTAGGGAAATCGGCATATGTTAATCTGGTGGCAGAGGCCGCTTTTACTAGGCCTCTGGCCTTAACTTATTTTCTTATGAGCCAGAGCCCTGATATTCCCCCAGGGTTGGTTACTAATCCGCTTATCGCACCCCCTCCGGACAACTTGGGTCCGTTTGACCGTGCCCTTAGGGGTCCCCGACAGTGTGTGATACTGACACCCATTTGTGGCAACCTGGATTTCACCCCTGGGAACACGACGGCCTATTTTAGGCAGTGGTATCAAAAAGATATATTGTATTTGGGTCATGCTCTGGAGGATGACGGCTCTCTCCTGCCGTTTGATCGTATGCAAGAACTATATGCTCTGCCTGGGTCTCACCTGTTTGGATATATGCAGCTTACTCATTACATTCGGTCTTTGGGTTCCCCGGCCCAACACTCCGCAGCTTTTAAAACTTTAAATGAGTTTTTTCAATTGGAGCAGTCTACGGAGCTGGCCCTTTCGACTTATTATAAGCGACTCTGCCGTAGGCTCCCTAGCGACTTTTACCAAATCATGGTGGACCGCTGGAATCGTGATGGCAGTATTGTCTTAACGGTCCCTATTTTTGCTTCTAGTGTGCGCAGTGTTTTTGCGGTCACCGGAAGCATGTACTTTAGGGAAATGCATTTCAAATTTTTACACAGGGCCTATCTTTCGCCCCACATTGCTTTTCAAGCTGGTATTGCTACTGCTGCTGGGTGTGTGCGCTGTGGGAAACAAAAGGGGACTTTATCCCATGTTTTCTGGGAGTGTCCCCCGCTGCAAAAATATTGGCACGACATTGGCAGATATTTGGAATCTTTGGGAGGGATTCGATTACCCTTTTCTCCATATCTTTGGCTGTTCCACTGTGTTAGTCATCATCTGGTGCGTACGCCAGGTCTTCGGAACTTGCTTAAAAAGGCGGGACTGGTGGGGAAGAAGGTGTTGCTTCTCCACTGGTGTGAGGTGGAACCGCCATCGTTCTGGACCTGGCGGATCCATTTTCATAGACTCATGCAGATGGAACAGCTCGCAACCCGTGGCTCACCTACCCGGAAAAAAATTTCTGCAAACTTGGGAGCCTTACCTCCAAGTCTTGCCTCCTAGAGCTAGAAGTTTGGTCCTTAATACTTGTTACTGAGTACTGGCAGAGTTAATGGTGCTTACGCATGGTTTTCTACGGTTCTTGGGGAGGGTGGGGGGAAGGGATACTGGGGATCTTGGGGGGGAGGATGGGTAGCATTGCAGATTGTAAAAAGGGTGTAATAATTGTTTACTCAGTGCGTTGCCTGTTTTGATAGTATTTCTGTGTTGTGTCTCTAATGTTCAGCAACGTCTGTTGTTACTCTGTTTGTGCATCACCCAATAAAAAACAGTGAATACAAAAAAAAAAAAAAAAAAAATCATTGATGGGTATTTTAAACTGAATGTTCTTAAAAAGATTGAAGCCTCATATTTCCTAAAGACTTTAGAACAGTTCTACAAGCTGTTTTATCAAAACTGGATTACTGTAACTCATTGTTTTTGGGCCTACCAGCAAATGTTAACAAAACCATTGCAATTATTGCAGAACTCAGCAGCCAGACTTATAACAGGAACTAGAAGATCTGATCATATTATGCCAATATTAAACGACTTTCATTGATTGCCTATTAAATATAGGGCACAGCATAAAGTTCTATTGTTAATTCATAAAATCCTCCACAACAAAAAGATAGAATGGTTAACCTCAACATTACATTTCCATATCCCAACAAGAATTACAAGATCAGCTGATACAGGATATTGCCCATACTGTCACCTAAAATTGCTCATCTAAATAATGTGAGAAAGGGCTATTTCCATTGCCAGGCCCCAACTGTGGAACTCTCTACCACAGGAACTAAGGATGGAATCAGACAAAATATTTAAAAAGGGTATTAAAACATGGCTATTCAAACAGGTCTTTCAAGAGTGTTAACCTAATGATAATACCCCTATTAAAATATATTTAGATTTTTTATATTCTCTGTTCTTACTTCCCTACATCTTTAACAGTATAAATTGTATGATTAATTTTTGCTATTTTATTTGTATTTAGTTTATTATGAAACATTCTCATTTAATTATGTTAATGCAAATTTTTAAATGAATATTTGTTAATATAAACCGATGTGATATGTTCTCATGAAACATCAGTATATAAAAATTAATAAATAAAATCAGGTGCCACAGCTATCTACAGCACAAATGTTTTTGCTTACTTTCACATTCCTCATCTATGCTGCACACTACCAAAGCCTAACCAGACCTCTGAAGGACAGCTAGACATGCTACAGTTTGAAGACTCAGGATTTTATTTCAGTTGAACCATAGGAAGATCAAATTGTGACATTATCTGGCACAATGTAGAAGTGATTCAAAAGCTGCAACCTCCTGCTCTTGGAAACTTACTGCAATTAAGCCAGAGATCATTAAAACTATACCCATTTCATTGTCTGTAAATATATGAATATATGGTTGTGACCTGAACTAAAAGATCATGTCCAATGAAAATTTTTTTGATAGGGGGACCAGAGACCTTGATCAAGGGCATGCACTGGATGTGGTTTACTTTGATTTGTGCAAAGCTACAGATACCATCCCACATAAGAGGCTCATTAAGAGGAGCATCTTGGGTACGTGTTCTAAGATGGAGTAGTTAGAAACTAGTTCTGAAGTAAGAGGGTGGATACATGGAGGATAAAAAGGTCATTAATGAGTGCCAGAACAAATGGTCCTGGGGCTAGTTCCATTCAATGTCTGAGAGACAGGACGGCAGTGTTTCAAAAAAAAAAAATTCACTTTTTTGTACAAAGATCTTCAAAGTTGATAACCATAAGGAAGTAGACAATGAGAAGCAATCTAAGAAAGCGCAAGTGGTTAGATACTTGGCAGTTAAGATTCAATGGAAAAAAAAAAAGCAGAGTAGACATTAGTAGGTAAAGAGCTTATGTGCACCATCCTCCAAGGTAGCAAACTGATACAATAAAGGCAGTGACCACAGGCAGGAGAATGCTTGGGTGAATAGGGAATGCTATCAGCAGAAAAAAAGGAAATGATATGCCTTGTAGAGGACAATGGTGAGGCCTCATCTGGAATATTGTGTTCAGTTCTGGAACAATTTTGGAATAGTTCATTGTGATTTTAACATGCAGCACATTAAACTCAGAATTAGGAAAGGTTATAACTTGCATATTCTAAAATTAAAGCCTCTCAATTATGATGGCTTTTATTCTATGCTCCAGATTTTAAATTTCTCCCATTTAGATTACTGAAATGCCCTTTTCATGGGTCTTCCAGCAGTAGTCTGAGGCTCCTCCAATTATATCAAAAGGCCACAAGAATTTTAACAGTGAAAAAATGACCATATCACTCCCACATTAATTGCTTTACCTTGGTTACCAATAACATTTACGATAGATTATAAAGTCTTGTGCCTACAACAAATCAATGCATAAAAAGGCTGTGTAGCTAAATGCTGCTTTTCACTTGCACACCCCTCAATGGAATTTAACATCTGCAAACAAAGGCTGGTTGACAGTGCCTTCAGTTTGAACTGCACATCTGAGTGAAGTAAGAGCTACTTCAATTGCTTGTCCTATTGTGGAATTTTCTGCCTGGAGAATTAAGGCTGCAAAACCTTTTCTGTTTAAGACAGGCTTGAAGACTTGGCTTTTTAAGCTAGCTTGAGAATAATGATTAAAATCAGGCAGTTTTTCTACTCTGGCTAGAAGGATGTTTTGGAGTCTAGACATTGAGTGAGGTTTATCTTGTACTTGTAAAGTAAAAATGAAAATACATATCAAAATAAAATACATTCTCACTTTAACCATTGTGATTAACAGTATATAAATACATTATATTATGAACATGTACAGGTTGGGGGCTGGGCTAGGCTGGATTAGGATATCAAGTTTCAGAGGAACATGGAGGACAGTTCTCTTGGCGTCACCGGAATTGGAACTTTGGCTGAATGAGATGACTACACACAGGTCCATCAATATCTGACAAGCCAGGTTTCACTGCAGGTGATTCCCGGGATAGTGAGTGCCACTGCCCAGTGGAGGGAGGCAGGATACCTGTAAGCAATTCAATGCCAGATACCATGGGGCACACTGCTAATTCAAACATATGTGCTTTTCTTGTGGCAATGTGCACCTGGAAACCAATGCCTGCTCACAAGGAATTGTAGACAGCAGCCCCTACCCCTGCATGTAGCACTGAGGGTCTTACCACACAATTCAACATTGAAGCCATGAGAGCATGGTTAGAGTGCCACCCAATGTGAGGTGAGGCAGCAGAGCTCAGTGGGTTTTACTGCCAGATGTCCTATCCCCTGCCATTCCAACCCCCAACCCAAATACACCTCATGCCTAGTGCGAAATCCTTATTTACCCAGGAACCCGAGCCAGAACATAAGATCTCATCAGGAATCACCCTAGGTAGGGTTTGGGGCACTTTTCTAGTGGCCCCTTTTCAAATATGGTGCTACCTCCCTCTGGGGATGGTTCTGAACAAAGAACCCTGGAAGTCAGGCTCATTCACAATTTGTCCTTCCAGCCAGGAAATCTGATTGACCCTCAATTGTGTACACAGTCTTATGCCTCCCTCGATTCAGCCATAGCTATTATCAGAGAAGTGGGGGACAGTATCGAGTTAGCAAAGGCTGACAATCTGCATTTCACCTGCTGCCAGTCCACCCTGGTTCCTTTCACCTCTTGGGTTTTCGTTTCAGAGGTCAATTTACTTTGACAGGTGCATCTCTATGGGCTGCTCAATCTCATGCATTACTTTGAGCTATCAGCTCCTTTCTGCACTGGTCAGGATCCACATCTATTGTATGCTACCTGGATGATTACCTTTTCATAGTTAAAGTATGTGCAGCATTGCAGGCTCCTATTGGTCACATTCCAAAGCGTTGCACCAGAATTTGGCACCCCACTGACAAGAAAGACGACATCCAAGTCAATTGTTCTAGATATATAGCTAGATGCACAGGCACAGATCACTAGGATACCAAGGGACAAGGTCCAACATTTATACAAAACTATTCCAGACATGTGCAGTGCTAGGAAGGCAACATTGTCTCAGTTTCAGACCCTCATTGAGCTACTCAGCTTTGCCTCCCAGGTAATCTCAATGAGAAGGGCTTTGTGCACAGCCGGCGTGGCATGGAAGCATCACAGGATTATGAGAGCAGTCAAGCAGGACATGCTGACAGGGGATGTTTTCCTCACGATGTTAATGGGGTGACTTTTTGGCAGGATCTGCTTAGGGGTATCAATGAGTTGGGCATGGGATTCTGCATATACTGCAGGGGAGCCTGGTGTGCTGGATCATGGCTGAGTGGCATGAGTGCAGGATCACTAAAGATTTAACATTCTTGCAGGTCTTTTCTACTGTGGTGGCTCTGAAGCTGGGGGGAGGGGGAGGAGGAGATGTTATCTAGGGCCAGCATCATTTTTAATTCAGGTGTCTGTAGAGTAACATCTGATGGCACTGATCAGTATCAGGCTAGACAATATTGAACAGGATAGTGAATAGGTAAAAACCTAAAGAGAACAGTCTATACTAGATAATGGAAAAAAGCTGAGCGCTGTTCAGGAGCACATAGTTTGGATCAAAGGCTATTCTGAAACAGAGACCCAATCTGAGTGCTGTAGCTTTCCACCCCTTGCATTGCTATGCATCTTGGGCAAAGGTGTCTTGCAGGACTTGAGAGTTAATACTGGAAATTTACAAGTGAGGCCAGTCTTTTCCCTTCCTTTAGTCTTGAGATCTTGGTATAAATCCACTTTGCCAGCCTTATATTTAAAACTGCTTGCATTTGAGGTTTAAAGAGGGCTTTATTCAACTCCAGGTGATAAAGATGGATATTTTCTATAAGGAGAACTTTCAATCTGAGAGTTTTGTCTTTCCTCAACTACATCAGTCTCCCTAAAATAAAGCTTACCCGTATTTTTCGGACTATAAGGCGCACAAAAACCTACGATTTTCCAGAAATCGGAAGTGCGCCTTATAATCCGGTGCGCCTTATATATGGATTTTCTCTAGCACAGGCTCGCACTCACCTCTAGGCCTCCTCTTTGCGGTCGCCGCAGGATGCTCTGCAGTGCCCTGCTACCGGGCCTCTTCTTCTCTGTCCGTAAACGCTCCACTTCTGCGCGCGCTGATGCTTCCCCTCCTTCCTGCCCACGCGGCTCTGGCAAAGTTTACTTCCGGTGATGCACAGGCAGGAAGGAGGGGAGCATCAGCACGTGCAGAAGTGACGCACAGGCAGGAAGGAGAAGGAGCATCAGCACGTGCTACTGCCGACCGCGTATGCGACCTGCCAGCGGGTGAGTGCGGCAGTCCGCGGACATAGCTCACGGACCACCAAGCATAACAAGCTGTTCCTCTACCGGTTTACCCGGATTCCTCCTAACCCGAGCACAACAGATTAAAAAAAAAGGCTGAGCCGTGCAGTATCTGTGCTCCAGCATTAATGTGCGTGCATTCAATAAATGTTTATACCCACTACTCCAAAATGCCTCCTGTTAAGAGACATGCTTATGATGCAGATTTTAAGCTTAAAGCTATAACTCATGCAGTAGAGCATGGAAATAGAGCAGCTGCGAGAGAATTCAACATTAATGAATCTATGGTGCGTAAGTGGAGGAAACAAGAAGATGCCCTATGCCAAGTAAAGAAGACCAAACTGAGTTTGAGGAAACAAAGCAAGATGGCCACAGTTGGAGGACAAAATAGATCAGTGGGTTATCGAACAGAGAACCGCAGGTAGAAGCGTCTCCACTGTCTCTATTCGACTCAAAGCCACAGCGTTAGCACGCGACATGGAGATCAAGGACTTTCGAGGAGGTCCTTCATGGTGCTTTCGTTTTATGCAAAGGTGTAATCTCTCCATCCGCACCAGAACTACTGTCTGCCAGCAACTGCCAAAGGATTATGAAGAGAAGCTGGCCATTTTCCGCACCTACTGCATAACCAAGATAAAAGAAAAGAATATCCAGCCAGAACACATCACTAACATGGATGAGGTCCCCCTCACTTTCGATATCCCCGTACAACGTACTGTTGAGAAAACAGGGACCAGTACGGTATCTATACGTACCACAGGAAACGAGAAGTCATCTTTCACTGTAGTTCTCGCCTGTCAGGCTAATGGCCAGAAACTACCACCCATGGTCATTTTCAAGAGGAAGACTTTGCCAAAGGAAAAGTTTCCTGCTGGTGTCACCATCAAGGCTAACCCAAAGGGCTGGATGGACGAGGAGAAGATGATTGAGTGGCTGAGGGAGGTCTACGTCAAGAGACCGGACGGCTTTTTTCACAAATCCCCATCCCTATTGGTCTGTGACTCCATGCCGCCCATTTGACCGATAATGTCAAAGCCCAAGTGAAGAAAACTAATTCAGAGCTTGCCGTAATTCCGGGTGGATTAACCAAAGAGCTCCAGCCGCTAGATATCGGCATCAACAGGTCATTTAAAGTTAAATTGAGAGCAGCGTGGGAGCGTTGGATGACAGAAGGTGACCACACATTCACCAACACAGGGAGGCAACGCCGGGCGAGTTATGCCATTATGTGCCAGTGGATCGTGGATGGCTGGAAGAAGGTATCAGTCTCCAGTGTCATCCGAGCTTTCATGAAGGCTGGAATCATCACTGAAGAGCTAAGCAGCAGCAACGAGACCGACTCGGATAATGATGAGGGGGACCCGAGCATGCTTGATAGAAGCCCAACTGTTTAACTCAGACACTGAAGATGAAGGATTTGAGGCGGTGGAGGAATGAAGTTGTTTTTCTGTTTTGTTTTTTTTACCATAACTGAAAGAAACTAGAGGAGGAGGCTGCTGCAGCTATCATGTGTGCTGGGGGGGGGGGGGAATGAGAGAACCAGCCAGCCTGAAGAGAATGTACCGGTATGTGTGATTTTGAGAGTGTGCATGTGTAACCGAGTGAGAATCTGTGTGTAAGTATATAAGAGAGACAATGGAACTGACTGGTCAGGGAGATGACTGGAGTGTGTGTGTGTGAGAGAGAAAGTGATTATGGGAATGAGAAGCCTGTGCATGTGGACAGCTAGCATAGGAGTGAGAAACATGGGTGTGTATGAGATACAGCATGGGAGTGAGAAGCCTGTGTGCATGCATGAGAGAGAGACTGATTGGAAAGGAAGATGTGATGAAATGCCTGAGGGACGAGTTATGCCACTATGAGCCAGTGGATCGTGGATGCCTGGAAGAAGGTATCAGTCTCCAGTGTCATCCGGGCTTTCATGAAGGCTGGAATCATCACTGAAGAGCAAAGACAGACTCGTTACAACTGAACAAGTTGAGAGTTGAATAAAGTTCAGTAAAGTCTGCCCTATGGTCTGAGCTTTGTTTCATTTAATGCGATGCGCCTTATAATCCGGTGCCTTATATATGAACCTGGACGCCGTAGCAGGCGCTCATTGGTAATGCGCCTTATTGTCCGAAAAATACGGTATTTCTACAAGCTGATCCAAATAAAGTTTTATAACTGGATAAGAGCTCTTTGCAGAGCTTGGCAAATCATTCACAGGGCCCCAGATTCAGGAAGCATTTGTGGCTTCCATTTCTCCCCTCCTAGTGATGGGACAAGTAGATACCATCTAAACTGGGCATGGAAATCTGCCATCCACTCACTCTGGGCTTCTTCTTACACAGAGGCCTTCACAACTTTGAAAGCGCCAGTCCTTGCTAATTCAGTTGTCTGGCTGGGTGCTCAGCATCCTCTGCCTATGCTGCCATAGCACCATTTGTAGGCATGAACCATGATCAACTGCCTAGACCTGGAGTGTGATGTGGATTTTATTATCCACTGTGACCTCATGAGGGAGGAATGGATTTAAACCTTGACCCCTTATCCGAAGTCCAAGCTTTTCTGGTTCATTTCAGTCTTCCACCCATAGCTGGAGTCCCAGCTAATTTTATGCAGCAATGGAAAAAGAAATCCTTGGTGTGGATATGGATTTGATTTCATATCCTCCCTCTCTCAGGAGGAGAGTACAGAGCACTTTAGCACCAGGATTGTTTCACAACAAAAGCAGAACCTCCCCATGAGAGAAGACTTGGATGTGTGCAACCCCAGCAGGAGACACTGCAGCAGATCCGGGTGCAGCTGAGATCTCTCCAATCACAGGTAGTGTTTTAGAATTAAGTTTGGCTATTTAGAAATCTGAGAATCTTTTCAAACAAGAAATGCAACAGCACTTTTAAGTCAGCCTTCATACACATGGCTTGTTCCAACTTTTAACAGATATGATCTCAGAGAGCTGTCCGTCCCAAAAACAAACATTTTAGGTGAATATTCAGTTAGCCAGAAGTGCTGGGAATCCGTTTTTGCAAACTGCAGACTGAGGAGGGAATGACTATCACTAGAAACCCAGCTGAAATATCTTCCCTGAGGTTAGTGAGCAGGGCAATTCTGACCTCCACAGACGTCCATAGGCAGTGTTACAGGAGATCTTGCATTCCAGTCAGTTCCTGCACATAAAGGCTCTTCCTAGGGATCCTTTAATCTACTTGCTCTGTGCTGCAGAAGAGAACTTTTCAAACTAAGCCCAAGCTGCCTTCATGCAGGGCATTTCTAATCTACATACGAGTAGAAGGTTTATGTCTAATCATGGATGTTTGATTCAGTTGCTGTCGGCCTCCCTGCCTGGTAGCCACACTTTGGACTTATACTGCCAGGTCCATAACATGCAAAGAAGCAGGTCAATTTGAAGCACCAGTGTTAGAAGGGAAGGTGAGGTTTGCAGAGTTTGTAAATCACCCTCTCACATTAAGCCTTGTACTAATGGATTTTGTATAGAAATTCCCTTTGCTTGTAATCTTAACTGCAAACGCAATTACAAAAGATTTATAAAATCATTTAAAATAAGAGTTTAGAAGGCTTTTACCAAAAGTCACCTTTATAGTTTTGCCTGCTAGCAAATAAGCTCTAGAGAAACTGGGGCTAGGCTTGTTTAAGTTGGATGCTCCAGACTTGGCAGCAGCAGCTTCCTAGGCAGGGAAAAACTGGTACTTGGCCTGATCCATCTTACATGTGGGGTGGGCCCACCCCACATCTATTTCCTTTTACATTTATTAGAAGTGAACATATAACTCCCTGACACAGGATATCAATTGCTGCTCTAAGTGTAAAAAATTGACACATTGCATGAAGATGACAAGCATTTCAGCTATTCTGGACTAATAAGTGATTGTGTATGTTGCTATGTAAAAGTTATTGCTGTCAGTATTTTATGTACATCAATTTGAATGGAACAATATAATCCACCTTGAAGATGTGATTTTGGTGGAATATAAAATTGGAATATTAAGGTAGTCTCCAGCTCAGCCATTATTTTAAAGTGGAAGATTGAAAGCTTGTGCAACCTTATGAAGATCGCCAACTTGCAAGTAAACTTACTGTTTACTGATCCCCAAACATGGAAGGCTTTGCCATTATACGTATCAGACTAGAGGCAGCTCATTTAGAAAGGCTGAAGCCTTTCATTGTATCATACCACCATTAACTAAACAGGATTTCCTGCTGTTATCTGATTTTAATTTATTGCATCTTGATGTCAGCTATTGTGATCTCATTGAAGGTAGTGACTACAAATGTTTTAAATAAATGGTGTAGTCAAATGAACAATGCTTGAATTCTCTAGGGTATGAATGGATAAGGTAGTAAGTTATTGATCTACATTATTCAATTTCATGTGTATCTGAGAAGATGCAGTATAAGCTTGAAGTTACAGAAAGGGGTAAGGAAGTAGAAGATCCAAACTATTCTTTGAAACCTGGGGCATATGTTTAGTAGAAATGCCCCTTCAAAATAGGGATAAAAATTGCAGGTGAAAGAGGGACTACACTATTAGTGGGGGTATAAAACCATCCACCTGCTCAGAATGAACATGAAATCCTAAAATTAAGGAAAGTAAAAATCAGCTGCACAGTGTTGACCGAGTGAATGTTGCAGCAGAACTTTCAGGTAAAGTCAAGTTCCTGAATGAAATGAATGCTTCATGGAGCAGCTGGTACTAGAACCGAACGAGAGGAAACTATTTTACATCTAGTCCTTACTGCAATACAAAATTTGGTGCAAGAGGTAACCGAGCTGGAGCATTATCAAAATGGACTTAACTGGAGGGAGTGCAAAAGAAATTACTGGAACAGCATTTAATTATCAAAAAGGTGACTGAAAATAGGGAAAATTTTAGGAAAACCTTAGCAGTTGCTGCTTCCAGTTTAAGAGTTTCAAGCACAGATATTTAAAAATACTATTGTGAAAAAGCATGACAGATGTATTACAATAATTAGAAAGGTAGAAAGCTAAATGACTACCAGCATGTTTGAAAGGTGAGGTGAGATGCAATCTCAAAGAATCTTACAAGAAATGGAAGAGATCTGAAAAAAAGAAAACCACATAAGCACTGGCAAGTTAAGATGCAAAGAATTGATAAAGTAGAATTTGAAGAGATACTTGCCATGGAAAAAAAAATACATGAGGTAAAGGCCTCTGAGGGGCTCAGTTGGGCCATTAGATTATCAAGGGGTTTAAAAGGGGCACTTAGGGATGACAGCCATAGCAGAGACCAACATTTTTTGCTTTGGTATAAACTGAGGAAGATTTGAAAATATACCTATGCTAGAAATTATATTCAAAAGATGATTCAGAGGAATTTAAACATCTCAGTAATCTTAGAAGATGTACCAGAGCAAATTAACAATCTAAAGGGTAGCAAGTCACCTGGACCAGATGGTGTAAATTCCAGAATGCTACAAAAGATGTGAAATTGTGGACCTGCTATTGTAAATTTTAATACCAGTAACATCTTTGGTACTGGAAGACTGGAGAGAAACCAGTAATGCCATTTTTAAAAGGATCAATGAGTAATCCAGGAGGCTACAGGCCAGTGAGTGATGTGCCAGGCAATAGAAAATATCAAGAAAATTGCTGAACATTTAGTAAATAGTTTAATGGTCAAAGCCAACATGGCATTTGCTAAGGTACGTCTTGCCTCAAATATTTGTTACATTTTGAGGGTGTAAACAAGTGAGAACATTGAGAGGGGGGATGACATTGCTAGTGGCCAAAAAGAATTGTTAAATGCTGATTGGAGAGAAGTGACAATTTTGTTGAAATTTTCCAATTTGGCAAAATGAATGCACATCTAATAAATAGCTAGGCAGAGGTCAGGCAAAAAAGTTTGTATGTTTTTCCCTCCCACAGATCCCTAGCTCAACCTTTAGAGGCGACTTACTAAAAGAGTAATAAACTCAAATTCCCCACACCTTAGTTTATCATTCCTTTGTAAGTCAGTACCAGATAATGTCTACACTAATACGTTTAAAGGACCCCAATTGTACATATTCTTACTCCCATAACCTAAACTAGGAACTTCAATTTAAGAGGAAAGCAGCAGTCCAGCAGGAAGAGGGGGCCAGCAAGTCATTTGCATCAAGTGTCACATACTTGATCTTTTACCTGCCGGTATTAAGTTTATGTGCATACAGTGTAAAGAGCTCCTGTCTCAGAACAAGTCCAATCTCTGGAGGCTACAGTGGCAGACCTAGGGGAGATGAAACAAAAGGTATATAAATGAGACCTTCAGGGTCATAGTAGCCATGTCCCAACTCCAGTCTGGCAGCCCTGGTACTGCCTTGGAGGAATCTCCTGATCAGAAAGCATCAGCCTGGTGCAGCAGAAAATTATCCCATGGCAATGAGGTGTATTAACCTCTTGTACCAAGGATGAGTCTCCCAGGGCTGCTGCCCAGGCAGAAAGGGTTAGGTTGTACATCATGGTTGGTGATTCAAATAGGAATATAGACAGTTGGGTGGCTTTTGGGCATGAGGATTGCCTGGAAATGTGCCTACCTGGTGCAAAGGTGGCAGATCTCCTACCACCTCAATAGGACATAAGACAGTGCTTGGGAGGAGCTGGCTGTCATGGTACATGTGGGCACCAATGACTGGAAATTTAGGCTTAGGTAGAAAGCTGAAATCTAGAACCTCCAGGATTGCATTCTCTGAAATTCTCTGTTCCAAATGCAGGTCCCTAGAGGCAGGAAGAGCTCCAGAGTCTCAATGTGTGGATGAAACGATGCAGGGAAGAAGGATTTAGTTTTGTAAGGAACTGGGGAATGTTTTGGGGAAGGGTGGGGAGTAGTTTCCTAAGGGAACATTGTGAATTTGTCACTTATCACTGGTACTTTACCAGGTTCTTCAAACAAACATTGCTGCAGTCACTCCTATTCCTAAAAGAAAATTTCTGTTTTGTCAGATTTTACCTTTTCTTGGAAAAAAAAAAAAAAAAAAAAAAAATTGGTTCTAGAACTTACATCTTTGATGAACACTTACATAAATATCAATTTGGTTTTAGATCCATCTACAGTTAGTTTCTAGCACACATTCACCGTGGCTTTAACATGGGAACCTCCTACATCCGTTTCTGCTGCTTTTGACACCAATCAAGTTCTACTTACCTGCCTCAAATCTAGGAATATCCAGAACAGGGCATAATTGGTTTCAATCATATTTAAACAGATACCAGCAAGTATTCATAAATCAATCTTGTTCCATTTCTTTTGCTTTAAACACAGGTGTTCCAGAAGGATCTGCCTTATTGGCCACCTTCACATATACCTTACTCCCATCTGCCAGCTACTGCCCACCCTAGGTGTAATATTGAAACTGATATCTGCATGTATCCTCCTTCCAAACATACCTGGAGAGACTCACATTTCTAGATATTCAGTTAGGAAATGGCTAACATAACAGCTTAAATTTATGAAAGTCTGAAACACTAATCCTAGGAAACCCCTGATTTTCCAATAGCCCACACTCCATAACAAAACAAGTCTACAACCCTGGTATTTTACGTGATCCAAATTAAACTGCACACAAAGCATTTCTTAAAAAAAGTTTCTGCAAACTCCACCTTTTCAGACAAGTCTCTACTTGACTCAAACCATTTTCACACAATACTTCAGTCACTAATTCTTACTGGCCTACATTGAAGTTGCTATAGAGGCCTTCCTCCATCTACTATCCACCCATCTCCTTTCCAACAGCAGGCCTTGTGATCATATATCACCTATACTTCATCAACTGCATCGACTTCTGATGAAATGGCACATCCTCTACAAAACTGAACTATTCATGGCCTGATTTACAACAATGCCACCTGTTTATCCACAGCATTACAGATATTCCTTGCAAGAACCTCAGATCAAAAACAAAATCCTCTTACGAATTCCAACCCCTAACACAAGATGACCCATAACCAGAGATGAGCATGTTCAGTTTCAGGCCCCATTTATTGGAACACACTACCTCCTGACCTAAGACTGCCAATAAGAGACTTCAAAAAGCTGAACATTTTTCTTCAAGCTTTCCCAGACTTGTGTCATGATCATTTCCTTTCCCCTCATCTGATCTCCTATACTGAGGAAATTTTGCAATCTTATTTTAATTCCCAGTTATATTTCTATTATCTTTAAATAAGTTATGTTTACTTAGTTTGTGTCATGTTCTAAGTTATGTATGTTTTTGCAACCCACCCCAAACTTGAGGGTACGGGAAATAAATACTTTAATAGATTAATGGGACAGAGCCAGTATGGATTTACCCAGATCTTCTACATTCAGGGAGTGAACATGTGGCCATAGGTGAACTGGTAGATGTGGTATATTTGGATTTTCAGAAGCTGTTCAAGCTTCAAGAGAGGCTTTTAAGAAAACTAAAGAGTCATGGAATAAGAACATAAGAAAATGCCATACTGGTCAGACCAAGGATCCATCAAGCCCAGCATCCTGTTTCCAACAGTGGCCAATCCAGGCCATAAGAATCTGGCAAGTACCCAAAAACCAAGTCTATTCCATGTTACCGGTGGGCACACAATTGGGACACGCAAGGCGATCCCGTGATACAGTATCCAGTTTCACATGTTCTTAGCGCTCTTGAAACCGAAATATCCCTTTCTGCACACAGCATGTATGATATTTAATGAACAGATTAGCTATTCTTCCAATACTGTAAACATGCAC
>NW_021820608.1:0-7839 GCF_901001135.1 Rhinatrema bivittatum | reverse complement strand
ACTAGGGGTGGGCTTATTTTTTTTGACAGCTCTTCTGAAAGGAATTCTTGGTCAAAAAAAGGAACATGCCTCAAAATTACTGAATTGCACTGGAGTAAGGAACATTTTACTATTAGAAAAAATTAAAAATGATGGTTATTGTTGATACATAAGGGACTGTCCCTGCTGGAGGAGAAAGAATTATGATTTGTGTACGAAAGTGTCCCTTGTGATAGACAGGTCACGGCTATATGGCTCCCAAGGCACAATCCAGAGGTGCAGCATTTGCTCGGTTATTTAGGAGGCCCCTTGGTTACATTCTCACGGAGTCCAGTGAGCTTGGGTGCTTCCATTTGTGATATCATCAAGCAGTTGTCACAAATGCCACAGACAGCACAAAAGGGAATGTATTTAGATAAGAAGTCCTTTAACTGCATGCAATAATTTTGCTGGTGTCGGTTCTCAAACCTGCTGACAGCCATGGGTTTGGGGAACGGACGCCGGCATATTTGAGCGTCCATCTTCCGACCCACGGGCCGATTTTAATTTTTTTTTTTTATATTTTGATTTTTTTTTATTTGTGGGGCCTCCGACTTAATATCGCTATGATATTAAGTCGGAGGGTGTACAGAAAAGCAGTTTTTTCTACTTTTCTGTACATTTCCCCGGCGCCAGCAGAAATTAACACCTGCCTTTGTGCAGGCGTTGATTTTGAAAGTAATGTGAGTTATTGAGATTCTAGAAAGATTTTGCTGCTTAGTAAATGATTTTAAATTTCCAGAACACTTTGTTGTGGTTCTTATTGATGTATTCAATATGTTGTGTATATGCTGTGCCCTGTTCTATGTAATCGCATTCTTACATGCTTTGTTCTTCCGTTATAACGTAAACCGAGATGATATGTAATTCCTTACATAAATCCCGGTATATAAAAATGTTAAATAAATAATAAATAAATAATCAAAAAGTACAAGACTGTTATTCACATCTTGAAATCATTGAGCAGATCGTGACTTAGAAGTCATATGGCAAAACAAAAAATGTAAGCACATAAAGTGTTTTTAAAAAGGGATAACATTCCACATTCAGCAAACAAAAGAAAAACAAAAACTATTTGAGTTTAATGTTCTTGTTTATTTCATGAATGTATAGCATTAGTTAAATTTGAAATGCCTGGTATAGTTTTACTTCATTTATGATAGCACAGGCTTCTGCCACGGAAATGAAGAAGGACCAAGGGGAACTCTGGCAGAGGGTTTCCAGATAGTTCCACATCAGGGAAAATCTTTGCCTGTGCAAGATTTGCACCATTGCAAGCAAAGTATAGTGCGTGCATTCTTAAGAAAAGCATAAGCAATGGGAGAGAGGATAATGTTAAACAAAGACCAGCTCATTTTGTCTCTGGAAATCAGGAGTTATCAATGGCACATAAGAAAAAAAAAAAAAAACTCACACCTTTCCAAAAAAATATTTCAAAATATTTGTTCACTAGGGATTTGCAGTAGGTTTAACCAAATGCAAAAAATGAGGCCATTTTTGGTTAATTCCAAATGGAATGAACTGAAAAAAAAAAGCCTTCTACAAAAATGCCCAAAATTTTTGGATATTTTCATATTTTGTGTATTGTTTAAAAAAAAAAAAAAAAGTGCTGCCAATAGGACCAGACCTTGGAGCAAGGCCCAGCACGGAGTCTTAGGCCTGGGCCTCGCCTGGCACTGAAGCTTGGTGCCAGTCCTGAAGTCTACACCTGGTGCCTGGTGCTGCCTGGTCCTGCTGCTAAGTCAAGGCTTGGCCCTTGCTCAGTGCAGGCCCCTGGCCCTGAGGTCTGGGCCCCAGAGCTGAGACCTAGGCGCGACCCCAGGACCCAGCTCCATTGCCGAGGACTAGGCCCAGCACTGGGTTCCTGAGACCTGGTCCCATTGCCTAGGCTGGTTTTTTGACCCAGGACAGTCCAGCTAGAGCTGCCAGAGGCCCCTGTGGGGTTGTTTTTTTACTCTTATTATTTTCTCTTTCAGGGGGTTTTAGTCTAGTTTAGAAATCAAACCCCCAAAATATTAAGCAAATCGAATGTAGTGCAATTTATTTATTGCATTTATTTATTGCATTTCAGTTTATTATTTGGGAACTGAAAAAGAGATAGGGCTCTAGGCGCCAACATTTTTGTGAATTATTTTATCATGCCTGCTTGACAGTTTTTTTGTTTTGTGGAATAACCTATTATATTTAAATATAGCCAGTTAGATCTAACGTTATCTGGATAACGATACCCATATATATTCAGTGACAACTGAAGTTATCTAGGTACTTTGGCAATCGCTATTCCTAACGGATCTGAAGATCTGGAAGCGTGCTTTGCTTGGTGTTACCTAAAACAACTAATTCCTTTTATGTTATAGGGGGCCTTATTCATTAAACATTTTTCCATAGGCACAGAATGAGATGAAAGTCTTTTTCATGTGTTCTTTACAGGAAGAGCTAGAGGATGCCTTATGTTGATAATGATTTTCATCCATATATTTTGTTTTTTCACATTATGCACATACTTTCCATAGACAGGAAAAAATATCTGTGAGTTTGGCAGCAATTAGAAAGTTACATATGTAAGCTGACAAGTACACAGCTGGAAATCAGCAGGACATAAACATACACGCTGCATTTCTCAAGCACAAACTGTCTACACACACAAGCACAATTCCTTTCAGATATACACACCTCAGACTACAAAGTTACCCAGTGTGAGGACCTGTTGGACAGTTATTTCCTCAAACCAGCAGCAGCCTCAGCGAGTCTCTGCAACTGTGACTACTCTTCCCTGCTCTGGAGACACTGGTTGGACCTCCCAGCTATATGTCTCTCATATAGCTGGGAGGTGTTGATGGTGTAACATGAGCACTAGCTCATGTTACACCATCAACATTGTTCGCTGTTCCATGTATTAATTTTACTTAATTTTAACTAATTTTACTTTTACCCTATTTTATTCTACTTATTTTGTTTCATCTATTAACGTTGTTCAATGATTCATTTATTCCTATTTAATACTTTTGGTTCTATTGTTCAGACACCTTGTTTAATGTAATGCCTCAACCGCGACTGTTATAATGGAAACCGATTTGATATTTGTATCGAGAATGTCGGTATATAAAAATTCTAAATAAATAAATAAATGTCATGTTGGCGATCATGCTGTTCCTGGAAGTACCCCGTTATTTTCCAGCTTCACAGTTTGTTCTCTGCCAAAGTTTGATCCCAGATGTGGTACTAGTTTTGGCCTCAAGCTCAGAAGTCTCCGTTCTTTTCCTAGTCTTAGTCCATTCTTGGTCTTAGTTCCTGTGTTCTGGTGCTGTTTGACCTTAATTTGAGGGTCTTACGTTGGCTCCATTCTCAGGCTACGCATTCCTGATCTTGTTTTGTCCTGCTTTGTTCCTTTGTTTCTGGTGCTACTTTGTCTTGCCTATCTTGAGTCTTGGTTTTTTTTCGGTGGGTACCTTCCTATTCTGGTCCTGCACATCAGCCCTGATCTTGCGGGCACCTTCTGATTCCTGGTGCGAGTAACCCCAGTCTAAATCCTGCCAGCCACCAGCGCCTGAGGGCTTAACCCGAAAGGAAGGTGGTCAATATAGGCAGAGGACTCCTATGTTTCTGTTGTGCTTCATCCTGCCTTGTCAGCATGCAGCCCTGGCTCCTGAGTTTGGGGGTCATACATGGGCGGTATGCCCTGACAGTTCCAGAAAGGAGATTTTAGGCCAGTCTTGGATTTCTGACACCACCATTTTGATGCATTAGGAGTCATGCAGCATTGCATTGAATGGGTAGGATCAGGGACTACCAATACCACAATGCTTTGGGATATATGGAATAACTAAAAAGTCTCTTTCTGAACTGGTATTTTAGCAGCTCTGCTCCCACAACCTGATATCCTCTATTTCATACACACAACCAAATGACAATATATGTCACCAGCACATATGCAAATTCAAACAGGTACAAAAGGCTTCCCTCTCGTACAAAGAGCCTACCACATCTCTTGCCTCTCTGTCTTAGAATCATACACATGCAGAAAATTAGCTTCTGTCACATACAAAATCCCACTTTTGCTCACACACAAACACATTTGCATATTTGCACTTAATGTAAAGAACTCATTCAGAGTGCACGTTCCAGTTTTCCTGAATAAGGCTCACAGGTAAGTATTCAAAAAGCCACTGAGCATCAAGGTAGCTGGCGACTTATAGTTGGCTACGTTCAAGCACATTTTCATCTACAATCTAGCTGGTGGACTCTCCCATGCTCCAATACCAAATAATGTCCCCCCAACACCATAATTCCTCCCTCTTGGTCTGAGCCCTCCCTCCACTCATTCCTGTTACCCTTGAGAAGTCTCCATCAGGAAGGGAGAGAGCCTGTCCCGCCTATCCTGGCCAAAGAAAATTTAAAATGGCAGCAGCTGATCCGACACTGCACTGTGCTCTGCACATGACGGAGCATGGCAGGGCATAGCACATCATCAGGTCGGCCATCATTATTTGAATGTAGCACAGGTGGGGTAGAAAGGACTTCCTTTCCCCCTCCTCTGCTTGGTCTGTGGATGGAGACCTTCCTAGAGTGAGGGATGGATTAAAAGGTGGTTGTTATTTTACATCAGGATGCAGGGGCTGGGAGGTTGGAGAGCTCGGTCCTAGCATCCCACCTTCAGGCGGTGAGAGAGGGTTTGCTCCCATGTCCAGATGTGCAGGTATGGCAGGCTGGATTTAAGCTAGCTACGCCTTGCAAACAGAGAGCCTGGTCATTTATGCAGCTAGTGCTGTAAAAATGAGTGCTAGCCAGCCAAGTTAGTGCCGATGAGCAGACTATGCCCCCAGGAATCTGAATGGGAGTAGATTTTTCAAAGGGGCCAATTCTATTCATCTAACTCCCAATGGGACTGATGCAATAAGCTGAGTGTTAAACTATGTGCTGACGTTCAATGCAATTTCTTAATGCATGAGCTAAAAAAAAAGTAAATTCCTGATGCAGTCAGCTAATGGCATGTTAATGCATTGGCAATTTTAAAAAAAGCACACCAAAAAATAAGTGACAAAAATGTGCACCGAAGACATGCTTAGGGCAGATAAAATATGATTTGTGCACATAAAGCATATGTTCTGTAGAGAAAGCATAGTTTTGCACACACAAATAGTGTCTTCTACACAAAAAGTATTACGGGCCGGATTTTAAAAAGCCCTGTGCGCATAAATCCGGCCGGATTTACGTGCGCAGGACACTCGCGCGCCGGCGCACCTATTTTGCACATGCCGCCGGCGCGCGCACAGCCCCAGGATGCGCCTAAGTCCCAGGGCTTCGTAAAAGGGGCGGGGAGGGGGCGTGTCCAGGGGCGTGGTCGAGGCCTCTGGACCAGCCCCCGGGTCGGTGTGATGGTGCACCAGCAGCCCACTGGCGTGCGCAGATTTACGCCTGCTTTCAGCAGGAGTAAATCTGCCAACAAAGGTGGGGGGGGGGGTAGGTGCGGGGGGGTGGGGGTGGAAATAAAAGTTCCCTCCGAGGCCAGCTCCGATTTCGGAGCGCCTCGAGGGAACAGGCAGCGCACGCCGGGCTCGGTGCGCACAAGTTGCACAAATGTGCACCCTCTTGCGTGCGCTGATCCCGGATTTTATAAGATACGAGCGTATCTTATAAAATCCAGTGTACTTTTGTTCGCGCCTGGTGCGCGAACAAAAGTACGCGTTCGCATAATTTTATAAAATCTACCCGTATGTGCATAAAATAAAATTTGTGCGCAAAGAATTTTCTCTGCATATGAAATGTGCTTTACATGCAGAAAACCTGATTTGTACACAAACTGAGTTTTATGTGCAAAAATGCCAAACACAGGACCCCCGCATCACAAACGCCAGGTCCAGTCCCACAGACTAACATTAGCCGAGTAACTTTACTCCGGCTCTGACAGGGGGCCGATGCAATAATGTTCACGGAAAGCGGGCGCTGATTTTTCAGCGCCCTCTTTCTTAACGCACGCATGGTGCCCGCAAGGTGAGCGCCATGCAATATGTAAGTTAGGGGTCACGCTAGGAAGGCGGCGCTAGGGTCGCTTGTGCGACCTTAGCATCTCCTTGCTAATGCAACCCGCCGCGGCTGCCGGTTATGAAGACCATCGCCGGTCATAACCTGCCTGACTCGGCGGCCGTTTTCATTACTGGCAGACAGCAGGTTATGAAAACCGAGGCAGAGTTTACCGGCGTCGGTCTTCATAACTCTGAGGTCTGCTGAGTTATTTTAATTTTTTTTACTTTAAAAAAAAGTACAGAAAAGCAGTTTTTCTGTTTTTCTGTACTTCTTTTACCTGCGCTCAGCTATTAAAGCCTGCTCTAGGCAGGCGTTAATAGCTGAGCAATAAATGGGCATCTGAGACGCACATTTATCTTTTTGCATGTGGAGTGAATGAGTAATAGGCTCATTCACGTGCATTTGCATGGGATGAGCGCTATCTCATTCACTCCATATCAGACGAGTGTTAAATAGGCGCTAATCCCCCTATTGCATTAAGGGGTGGATTACCGCCTATTTATCCCGCGTCCGACTGCGGGTTATACAGTGCGCTCAGCCCCCAGGAATTCAGTTTCCAGCGTTAAGAAACGTCTATGCCTCTCTGCACCGGGGAGTAATAGCTGATGCCTGCATTAACACGGGATTTAAATGGAGGAGCTCTCATTTATTTGCACAGTTCAACATAGGTTCGCACGCACATTTGTTGCACGCAGAGCTCCTTGCTGCATCAGGAATAAAAAAAGAAAGTCTATGCACGGAAAATATGCGCAGATGTGTGGGTAAAACTGCGCACACAGTCCAGCGCACGGTATTACAGCAGGCCAGCTGTTATGCAGCTAGCCCCTTTTGACAATCTACCCCGTAGCTTCATGAATCAGTACGTCCTATTCCCTTTGCTCACACTTACTGTATATCTGGAATCACAGACCAGAACAGGGACAAGGTTAAAATGTTGAATCTTACAGTCCATAAAGTGTCCCTCTCCCGCCCCAGGACTATATTATTAGGTCCAGGCTGCAGTTTGTTGTCATGGCCAGGCTGATGGTTAATCACACAGCAGGACAAAATACAATAAGAAATCAAGATAAAAACCTATAACCATTTATTCAGTCTCTGAAAGACAAAACTACAAATAGGGCAACGTTTAAATATGCCGCTTCTTTGCAGGCTGCGCTCTCTTTTATTGGATCGATATAAGAATGATCCAAAGAGGGGTGAAGTAGCCTGCAGAGACCGAACGCAGGTTTTCTCTCCCCGACCGACGCGGCTACTGGAATTTGGTAGTGCAGAGAATAGTAAATGAGCCATCAATTCCGCCGCGATCAATTCTCCTGAAGCTCAAAACACCACTAATTACCATTCTTGTTCCCCTCTGCCAAGCATTACCTTTGCTGCGTCTTGTCATTCTTCTTCTCAGCGCCTGCCTGCACTATAGACGCTTCTCATCCTCTCCGTGCCACGGGGCCTTCCCGAGACTTCTCCGAACCGACGCTTTCCAACTGAATGGAATGTTCTAGAGTCTTCCCCCCCACCCCACCCATCATTCCATGCCACCCTACTGATACCCTGGAAGAAGGGGACACCGGAGGAGGCTGGACTCAGGGGGGTAAAGGCAAGAATCAAGGGCGATAAAGGCACTGAATCCCCCCCCCCCTCCCTCTCATTTTCCCCTACCCCCAAGATGGTGGGGACAAAAATCACAGCCGAAGTGAAGAAAACCTGAGACGAGCAGAGGAGTTGGGAAAGGAAGGTAAAGCCACAGAGCAAGCAGGGTCTAGGGCCAATGCAGTGGATACAGACAGTGAACAGACAAGA